>NC_084590.1:4718592-4808592 GCF_033807715.1 Cololabis saira | reverse complement strand
CGAGGGTTGGGTTGGTAGAGGGACTTAGGTAGGAGCACTGGGTGATAGAATGGGGGAAAAGAATCGGTATAAAAATATATATATAAAAAAAAAAGATTGAAATTCAACCTCCACAAACAGAGACACAACGCTTTGGTTCTTTACAAGAATATTATCAGCCAAGTCCCAGGTCATGAATGCAAACAAATGGTTTACTCATTTAAATGACGACCACTCTTTCAATAAATCTTTCTGTGATTTAAATGTTCAAATATAGTTTTTCCCACTTTTTGATATTTTAGGCCATTGCAGGAATAAAATCTACAGACCCAGAGAATTCATGAGGTTTAGGTTCGAGTCAAAGTCTAGTTCAAAAATCTAATTATAAATCTTACAAACTAAAGCAGCTAGTTGTCAACAAGCTGAGTTTTAATACCAGTTCCCAAATTATTCTAAAAGTCTTACCCCCTTCAGGTGATGGTTATTCTTTAGCGCTTCTCAGTGACTCCAACTATTTTACATATAGCTGTACAAAATAAAAATATATTCATAGTTTTTCAATACTCTTAGGATGTTTGTTTCTTAATGCAATAAAGACATCCACAATGGAGAGTATCTTATAAGAGGAAGAGGAGTAGAAGAGAGACAGTAGTGTATAAAAAGGGACATTAACTGTGATGTCTGCTTTATTACGATGCAACAACTTACCCAGAGGAGCCTGTGCTCTTGCAGACCCCCAGCAAGGGCCTTTTATCAGCAAAACCATCCGTCTTTTGAGGACCTGAGGAGAAAGCGGAGTCAAAGGATCAGCCAGCTGATAAACAGAATGGTCTGCACACTGAAAAGACAGATATTCTTCATATCTATGTGAGGCCTCTAACATTCCACACCCTTACTGTAAGAGGCGTCCTGGAACCAAGACAGAAAACATACTGGTTGAATTACTACTGTTGGTTTGTAACTAGTGCTGTCAGGCCATTCATCTAATTAATTACAGGATTTATCATTAATTAATCTAATTAATCACATTTTAATCTCATATCTGCTAAAGGTCCCCAAATAAAGAATTAGAATTCTAGGACATTACAAAATTGCAGTGCCTGACTAATCAATTAAATACACTAAGAAGAGAATATTTGAAATCCATATTTTTATTGGTGAAGTGTTTCATAAATGAAATTCAAAAGAAAAAGCTCAAGCACATCAGCAAACCAATTAGGCCAGGTGCATTATTCCTTCATAAATTCATTATTTATTTAAGCCATTCGCAAAGCCAGAACAGCTTATTATTCAACGTTGATAGAGGATAACAAAAGTAACCCACGTTTTCTGTTCAGCACTGTAGCCAGGCTGACAAAGAGTCACAACTCTGTGGAGCCGTGCATTCCTGCAGCTCTCAGTAGTGAGGACTTTATGGGCTTCTTCAACAGTAAAATCACGAGAATTAGAGAAGAAATCAACCAGCCGGTTGTAGGTGTTTCTTCAGCTTTAGCGACTTCCCTAGGCTCTGACTTGTCTCTAGACTGTTTTGATCCTATAGACCTCCCTGAGCTGACTTCACTCGTTAATAGAGCTAAGTCAACCACATGTATGTTAGACCCCATCCCGACTCGACTATTCAAACATATTTTTTCTCTTATTGGTACGACAATACTGGACCAAATTAACTTATCCCTAAGTTTAGGATATGTACCACAGGTTTTCAAAGTCGTAAACCTTTACTTAAAAAACCTTCTCTTGACCCAGACACCTTAGCTAATTATAGACCAATTTCCAACCTTCCATTTGTGTCTAAAATTCTGGAAAAGGCAGTTTCAAGCCAGTTATGTGACTATTTGTATAGAAATGATCTGTTTGAAGTCTTTCAGTCAGGGTTCAGAATGCATCATAGCACAGAGACAGCACTTGTTCGAGTCACGAATGACCTCCTTATGGCCTCAGATAAGGGATTAGTGTCCATACTGGTTCTACTGGACCTCAGTGCTGCTTTTGACACTATAGATCATGGCATTTTACTGCACAGGTTAGAGCATGTTGTTGGGATTAAAGGGACAGCTCTATGTTGGTTTAAATCATACCTATCTGACAGGTTCCAGTTTGTTCATGTACATGAGGTTTCTTCAGAACAGTCAAGGGTCTGTTATGGTGTTCCGCAGGGTTCAGTGCTAGGGCCAATCTTGTTCAGTTTATACATGCAGCCGTTGGGAAGTATAATCCAGAATCACGGCATACAATTTCATTGTTATGCTGATGATACGCAGCTCTATTTGTCTATGAAGCCGGATGAAACAGAACCGTTAGTTAAACTTCAGGCATGTCTTAGGGACATCAAGGACTGGATGTCCAGAAATTTCCTGCTTCTAAATTCAGATAAAACAGAGGTTATCATTCTTGGTCCAGAGCATCTTAGGAAGGGATTAGATGGTGTTGCGATGGCTTCCAGTGCAACTGTGAGAAATCTTGGTGTTATTTTCGATCAGGATTTGTCGTTTAAACCATATGTCAATCAGGTTTGTAAAATAGCCTTTTTCCATCTCCGTAATATTGCAAAGATTAGGAAAATCCTCTCACAGAGTGATGCAGAAAAACTAGTTCATGCGTTTGTATCTTCTAGACTAGATTACTGTAATGTGTTATTAGCAGGATGTCCAAGTAATTTGCTGAATAGGCTCCAGCTGATCCAAAATGCAGCAGCACGAGTACTGACAGGAATTAGCAGGAGAGACCACGTCTCTCCAGTGTTAGCGTCGCTCCATTGGTTACCCGTAAAATTCAGAATCCAATTTAAAATTTTATTACTTGCGTATAAAGCCCAAAACGGCTTAGCTCCGCATTATTTGCAAGACCTGATAGTGCCTTATGTTCCTGTCAGAGCTCTCCGTTCTCAGAGTGCAGGTTTACTCGTAGTTCCTAGAGTATCTAAATGTAGATTTGGAGGGCGGGCGTTCTGCTATCAGGCGCCACTACTATGGAACCAACTTCCAATCTGGGTTAAGGGGGCTGACACCACCTCCACCTTTAAAACTAAACTTAAAACATTTCTGTTTAGTAAAGCCTATAGTTAGTGTTTAGTAAACCTCTAGCTGGTGTTGGTAAATCTCTAGGTAGTGTAAACTTTAGTGTGTCAGAGTCGCTCCTGTGGTTTCTTGTGCTGGCCCCCCCTTCTCCTCCCTTTTCTCTCTTTTGTCCATGTTGCAGCATCCTTTGCCGGACACCGGAACCTGCAGTGTGGGAGTGAGGGGGGCAGGGTAACGGCCCCTTTTGGGCGGGGGAGAATGTTCGTCCCTCAAGACTCCTCTCCCTGGCCCTGCCCCTTCTCAACCTTTCCCCGACCCTGCACCCCAACCTGGGACTTGATGATTGGGCCGGAGCTTCGGGAGCTGCGTGCTGGCCTGCGGTCCCCACCCCTGGTCATCCCGTTGCTGGCCCCCCCTTCTCCTCCCTTTTCTCTCTTTTGTCCTGCAGGTGGCCGTGGGTGGCTTGTAGCTTGCATTACGGAGCACAAGTCTTTTCCTGACCCTGCACCCCAACCTGGGACTTGCTGATTGGGCCGGAGCTTCGGGAGCTGTGTGCTGGCCTGCGGTCCCCACCCCTGGTCATCCCGTTGCTGCCCCCCCCCCTTCTCCTCCCTTTTCTCTCTTTTGTCCTGCAGGTGGCCGTGGGTGGCTTGTAGCTTGCATTACGGAGCACAAGTCTTTTCCTGACCCTGCACCCCAACCTGGGACTTGCTGATTGGGCCGGAGCTTCGGGAGCTGTGTGCTGGCCTGCGGTCCCCACCCCCGGTCATCCCGTTGCTGCTTCCACCTGCCTGCTGTGCTGTTGCCGTCCCTGACCCACCAGTCTGGCCCTCGGCAGGAGGGTCCCCCCTGATGAGCCTGGTCCTGCTCAAGGTTTCTTCCCTCCTAAAGGGGAGTTTTTCCTTGCCACTGTTTGGCTTAAGGTTTTTCTCCCACTAGGGGAGTTTTTACCTGCCATTGTTTATGTAATAACTGCTCGGGGGTCATGTTCTGGGTATGGGTCTCTGTAAAGCGTCTAGAGACAACTCTGTTGTATTAGACGCTATATAAATAAAATTGAATTGAATTGAATTATTCAAAAATGCAATACAAATACAGTTAAATAAATAAAATTCAGAAATAAAATAAGGCTGAGTCTCAAATAGGCACTTAAGCAGACTCTCAATTCAAAATTAAAACTAAAGCTGACTCAATACAGCGATTCAAGCACTAGTAGCTGTAACGTTTACAGTGGAACTTGTCCAGACATGTTTAGCGTTTAAATGATAATTCAGGCTGGAGCAGCTCCGCTGATAGGAACATTATTAATTAATTATTAATTTTACCAAATTTACAATTCACCGCGTTCTTGTTGATAGTCCCGTCTTCTTTCTTTTTATACATAAACTTGCCGTTCAAAGGTCCTAGCAAAGATGTGCTGAGTCTGCCCTGAGTCGCCCAGGTTTTTTCATAATGCGTTAATTAGCAGTGTAATTAATTAATCTAAACTGACAGCCTTACTTGTAACATAATTATTGTCAATTAATGTTTAATAAAAGGAACTTTGTAACTAAAGAGGTTCTGTCCAAAAGAGATGTAGTATAAGGACCAGATCCGTAAGCATATTTCTGAGTACCTGAGTTGAATGTATAACAAAAAATTCCAACATATCACAAACCTACAACTTAGCGCTGAGCAGGCTGCTCCGAAAATATGTAATTTGGTAACCAGTTTGACTGTGCCTATGTTCTGTGGCATCACAAACTCAGATCAGTGTAGACCTAACGGGTCTCCCCATGTATTTCTCCACCCGGGTTCACAGCACGCAGCGTTGTTTTTCCTCAGAAAAGGGTAGCACTGCTTTAAACCCAATTTTAAAGAGATGAACGCCCTAAAAAGAAAGAGGTGGAGACAAGTTGAGACGCAAACACCATAAAAAAAACATCATAAAACCAGCCGCTACAAACAGAGCTATAAAAACACGCTGAAAGGGGAGCAGTTGAACTGTATCCTTGTGGTATCTGAGCAAAATAATATAACAGTGATTCTTTTTTATTATGACCTCAGCACTGAGCCAACTCTTTGTGTAAAAAGAAAAAGAGACAAATCTCTCCTTTAACCCTTGTGCTGTCTTCGGGTCAAGGAAGGAGGAAGAGAAGAAGGAAGGAAGGAAGGAAGGAAGGAAGGAAGGAAGGAAGGAAGGAAGGAAGGAAGGAAGGAAGGAAGGAAGGAAGGAAGGAAGGAAGGAAGGAGAAAGCAGGAGGAAAGAAGGAAGGAAGCAAAAAAGAAGGAAGGAAGGAAGGAAGGAAGGAAGGAAGGAAGGAAGGAAGGAAGGAAGGAAGGAAGGAAGGAAGGAAGGAAGGAAGGGAAAAAGGAAGGAGAAAGCAGGAGGAAAGAAGGAAGGAAGCAAAAAAGAAGGAAGGAAGGAAGGAAGGGAGAAAACAGGGAAGAAGGAAGGAAGGAAGGAAGGAAGGAAGGAAGGAAGGAAGGAAGGAAGGAAGGAAGGAAGGAAGGAAGGAAGGAAGGAAGGAAGGAAGGAAGGAAGGAAGGAAGGAGAAAGCAGGAGGAAAGAAGGAAGGAAGCAAAAAAAGAAGGAAGGAAGGAAGGAAGGAAGGAAGGAAGGAAGGAAGGAAGGAAGGAAGGAAGGAAGGGAAAAAGGAAGGAGAAAGCAGGAGGAAAGAAGGAAGGAAGCAAAAAAGAAGGAAGGAAGGAAGGAAGGAAGGAAGGAAGGAAGGAAGGAGGAAGGAAAGAAGGAAGGGAGAAAACAGGGAAGGAAGGAAGGAAGGAAGGAAGGAAGGAAGGAAGGAAGGAAGGAAGGAAGGAAGGAAGGAAGGAAGGAAGGAAGGAAGGAAGGAAGGAAGGAAGAAAACAGGGAAGGAAGGAAGGAAGGAAGGAAGGAAGGAAGGAAGGAAGGAAGGAAGGAAGGAAAGAAGGAAGGAAGGAAGGAAGGAAGGAAGGAAGGAAGGAAGGAAGGAAGGAAGGAAGGAAGGAAGGAAGGAAGGAAGGAAGGAAGGAAGGAAGGAAGGAAGGAAGGAAGGAAGGAAGGAAGGAAGGGAGAAAACAGGGAAGGAAGGAAGGAAGGAAGGAAGGAAGGAAGGAAGGAAGGAAGGAAGGAAGGAAGGAAGGAAGGAAGGAAGGGAGAAAACAGGGAAGGAAGGAAGGAAGGAAGGAAGGAAGGAAGGAAGGAAGGAAGGAAGGAAGGAAGGAAGGAAGGAAGGAGAAAACAGGGAAGGAAGGAAGGAAGGAAGGAAGGAAGGAAGGAAGGAAGGAAGGAAGGAAGGAAGGAAGGAAGGAAGGAAGGAAGGAAGGAAGGAAGGAAGGAAGGGAGAAAACAGGGAAGGAAGGAAGGAAGGAAGGAAGGAAGGAAGGAAGGAAGGAAGGAAGGAAGGAAGGAAGGAAGGAAGGAAGGAAGGAAGGAAGGAAGGAAGGAAGGAAGGAAGGAAGGAAGGAAGGAAGGAAGGATAGGAGAATTAGGTCATTTTGACCCAAAGACCGTACAAGGGTTAAGAAAAACATTTAGCAACATTTTAAAAAAAGGATGAATAAACAAATATACGACAGAGCTAAAATAAGATGGAGAAATATAAGTGAAATGAAACTTATTTTGCTTTTCATCTGGTTTACTTAGGATCGAATAACATCCCACTAGAAACCCAGTAGGCATTTTGAAAATGAAGAAAGAAAAAAAACCATGTTGCATTAAGTGGAGTGATCCCATGTTTTTCCCTAAATGTCTCATTTCTGAAATCGGGAACAGGATCAGGAAATTTGGGAGATTGGGGCGCTCAGATTGAAGGAGATGTTCCTCTTTAGAAGACTGCAATTTGAGGCTTGACCGTAATCAGGCCGAGTTCCTGTGGTATGGCGTCAGAGCAAAAGTGCCTCCCCTACCAGCCCTTAACACCAAACGGCTCCTTTCTTCTCTGATGTTTCTGTCATCAAACATTTTTTCCACTCAAGATGCTGAACTCTATATAAAGATGACTGTCTGAAGGAAACGGTACAGTTACCAAAATACAATTTCTAGGTTTTAAAAAACAGCTACATGTGATAGATAGATCAAGTGATTACTACAGTAGTGGACGGCAACTGAAACAAGTAATGCTGATTGCTTTGTGTACTGGACCAGAATGAGTGTTTGTGTAGAAAGTACAAAATGCTGAGTATCCAGCTTCAGTCAGTGCGTACTTAACATGGGAAGTTTAATTCCTCTTTAATTCAGAATTAAAATTAAATCCGATTTAAAATGAGTAAACATTACCATGTAAACACCTAATTCCCAATGAAAATGGCCATTCCGAATTAAACTTAATTCCGAAGTAAGTGGCTGGTTTATTCAGATTTTAAATCCAAATAGAATAATTCCGTGATCATGTATTCACTCATTCCACTTTAAATTAATCCCGGTCTTTCTTTCTGCTCGTTCCCTCGCCCGTCTGTCTCCATGATCTTATATTCCACTGGGCTGGTTTTCCAAACAAAGTTTCAAGATGCAGCAGCAGTAAACGCTGGTCAAGAGCAGAGAACATTTATTTAATAAATAGCTTGGAGGACGTGGAAATAATTAAAAGAACAAATGGAAACAGGAAACATCAAAATTGTGAACTTTTCAAAGTTGTAGCGGCTAAGTTAGTTTTTCTTCCGGTAGTTTAACTTCCGGTCCGCCCCCCTATCCAATCAGAACCGTCCCAACCCCCAGACCTGTAGAGGAATTGGATAAACCCCATCAAACTTGTTTTCCATGTGAACCTCAATTCGGAATTACTATTTCCATGTAAACTCGAAGGAAAATAGTTTAATTGGGAATAATTCATTCCGAATTGAAAAACATCATGTAACCGTGGCCAGTGAATAGATTCCACAGGGTAAAAGCATCCCGAGTGTGACTAAGACCCCGTCCACACGTAGCCGGGTATTTTTAAAAACGAATATTTCCCCCCTCCGTTTATAAAAAAATTTGCATCCACACATAACCGATTTTCGACCACATTCATAAGCATTCTAACCTGTAGATCATCTGCGGCTCCCGGGAAGCTGCACCTCCGCGGGCTCCGCGGCGGCTCTGCGGGCTCCGCGGGCACCGTAGGGTGCGCGTCGCCGCGTACCCTACGGTTGTAGGCTCTGTGTCGGTGTAACGCAGTAAGCGGTGGTCAAGACCAGAGACCATTTATTTAATAGCTTGGAGAACAGATGCTGGATCATCTGTAGTAAACAAAAGTCGCACGTCAGAGCAGATTTGTTGTTGTTTTGGAGCATAATGTGACGTTCGAAAACGCAAAACTCCGGTTGTGTGTGTCTACACGCATCTACATAAACGGAGTTTTCAAAAATCTTCACTTTGCCCAGAGTTTTTTTAAAGCTTCGTTTATTTGCGTTTTCGTGTGGATGACAGGTCAAAACGTAGGAAAATATCTCCGGTTTAGCAGATACCCGCAGATATCCGGCTACGTGTGGACGGGGTATAAGGTTGATGTACCCCAAAAAAAAAGAAAGAAATGACACAAAGATGTGGACCGCACATTTTGCATTCCCTCAATGGTCATTTGTCAGGAGAAACACTGCCCAACTTTCCAAGACAACGGATGATGAAAGGCTGTAAACTCTGAAAGAATGTGGATGAATACATTCCCTTTGGAAAACCAGTTCTTCCTTCTCTATACTTCCTTCTCTATTCAGGAAACCTTTCGTATCAAAATCGACACCTATTTTCGGGGCTTTTTAAATCCGCCCACCCACAGCCTCGCATGCAGACAATTGGCCTTTTAATGGCCGGCCACAGTGAGACACTGTTTGCGGCCTAGAAGATTGCAATCAGCGCATTTCCCCCCAGTAGTACAATTCATATTTATTTTCTGCTGAGAGAATTACTCCCCTCATGTGTCCCGCTGTCTCCTGCTTCTTATTACTGTGCTTTGCTTTCATCCAATTCCAACACACTTCTAAAGCTGCCATTGTGTGTTGGTTGAAATCTACCAAAAGCCCGGAATATAGATGAACAAGAAAAAGCTGTTTTTTTTCCCCAAATGAAAAAAGGGGAAATGAAAAGAGGAAAACATTGCCACAAAAACCAGCCTTAACATTACTGAGTGACACCTGCTGTGATCAAATCTTTGCCAGTTAAATGTTATTTAAAACTTTTATAACATGGGTCCTATCCATCCTGCCAGTACTTAAAGCAGTTGAAATAAATAATACATGTACTTCCATAATCTTCTCCTCTGTAACCTTTCATTGACCTCGTTGAAAAACACTACAAGTCATACACAAAGGTAACTCATAATGCTTTTGTAAAGCTCTGTGTGGTACAAAGAGTTAGATCTCTGTCGTGCTCTGATGGGGGTCAATGTTCTAAACATTGTGTGTACACATTATCACTAGATTTTATTTTTGTATCTTAATAACCATTTATGGTATAATTCAACAAGATATTTTCTCTCCCTGTACCATTTGTAAGTTGCACCCAGACAGTCTTCAAAAGTTCTTGTAAACACACTCAAACTTCATGATGAAACATTTGTAAATCAATGACTACGTTTACATGCAGTCAAAATTCAGGTTATTGCTAATATTCTGGTTACTGAAACATTGGGAATATTCCGTTTACATGGTAATTAATCATTCAGGATATCTGGATCAAACCAGCGACGCACGGAGAACATCATGACGCAATTACCGTCATTTTCGCTTCTTCTTCCTGTATCCAAATTCAAAACAAATGCTGCTTCGCGCAACTTTTCTCTCACCTTCTTGTAAATCTTCTATCCCGGTACTTTTACCGTCTACAAATGCAGAAATGTTCATATCCTTCATTACATTTATGAAGTGATTAGTCTCCTCCTGGTCTTGTGTTTCTCCGTGTTTAGAAGAACTTCCTGGACTCAAAAGACCAGGATTCCTTGTGAACAGAGCATGTGCAGAAAACAGATTCCTGTTCCGTTTGATGGGGATATTCCGTTTGGTGTTTACATGACCCAATATTCAGTTTTAAAAGGAGTAACCCAGGGCTCATATTGGGGTTTTTTAAAACCTGAATATGAGCAGATTGGGGTTATTCAAAGGGGTTATTGGTGTTTACATGGCTGTGCAAATTTGGGTTATTGCCAATATTCGGGTTTTAAAAGGGTTATTGATGCATGGAAACGCAGTCAATAGAGATCAAACTTTCATTTAGCACAAGTTAGACTATATGTAATATAAGTTAATATAGATAAAGGGGAGACTTTAGCGGCAAAACCAGACTAAGATGTCTTTAGGATCTGACTTTAAGCTACATAGATGTTATAGACTCCGATACAAAGCTGACTTTTAAAATTGACACTACCGTAAATTAGTCTTGAAGAGTCACAAAGAAATGCAGCAGCAAATACAATAATAGTTCATGATTAATTCAATGGAAAACAACTGGTTGCCATCATTGGGGCAAAATTACTGATGTTACTATAAGATGGTATGTCAGTACTGTTGGTTGTCAGATACTATGAATCACTGCTAAGTATAGTGTTGTGCAGGGGAAGTCTTCATTATTCATGCAACACTGGTGTCCAACAGCTGAAAGTGGTTGGTGTGCTTTTTTTTCCTACCACTGGCACAAAATCCAGCTTCAAGTGATGATGAATGGCGATGAGCGAAAAGAGGAGACCATATATTTCAAATGAAAGGGAAAAGATTTGTCATGATGGATGATTGATCACCTAAAAAAAGCAACGATCTGTCAGAGTAGTCGAGGTTTATTGTGTCAATAATCATTAATGAAATGAACATACCTCAGGGCAAAGGGACATACCAAAAGTGCCATACTGGTTTATGAGAAAGCTGGCATACAAAACGCATAATTGAACACATTAGCTGACTTCATTTTTCCATGTTCATGGTTTCTTAGTATCAAGACAACATTGATATCAGCACTAATAGTGGGGCAAAAAAGTATTTATTCAGCCACCAATTGCACAAGTTCTCCCACTTAAAAAGATAAGAGAGGCCTGTCATTTTCATCATAGGTAACTTCAACTATGAGAGACAGAATGGAGGGAAAGAATCCAGGAAATCACATTATAGGATTTTTACAGTATTAATTGGTAAATTCCTCGGTAAATAAGTATTTGGTTCTCCATATGAGTTTAGACATAGTTACATGGAAAATGTAACTGACCAATGCACCTCTTGTACAATGTTTGTGATGCATATGGTTCATCGTTTTACATTGAGCTGCTTAAAAAAACAAGGAATCTTAAGTTAGTCTTTATAAGTGTAAAGTTGGGGACTACATTGTGGTTGTATTTATGAAGAAATGCTAGATTCAGGTCAAAAGCTTTTTTTTGTGGAAAGTTGAATAAACATTGGCATAAAACAAGCATATTTGCCCTTTCCCATGTTGTTAACAGTATTAAAAACATTTAAAAAAAATAGCAAAAGATGTGTGAATAAATGTGCAATTAATACGCGATTAATCGCAAGTTAACTATGGACAACATGTGATTAATCGCGATTAAAAAAATTAATTGTTTGACAGCCCTAGATAGATATATTCTGTATATTATATATGATCAACATTACAATGAATATGTGCCATGCAATCTAACCCGTATTTTATCTCCAGTAGAACATAAAAAAACATATCAGATGCTGAAATTGAGATATTTAGCTATTTTATGGAAAGTATTAGCTCATTTTGAATTTGATGGCAACATCATATCTCAAAAAAGTTGGAACATGGGCAACAAAGCTGGAAAAATAATTAGCATGAATCAAAAACAACTGGAGCAGCATTCAACAACTAATAAGGTTAACTGGAAAAAGGTCAGTAACATGATTGGGTATAAAAGGAGGAGTATTTCAAGGAGGTAGAACCTATCAGATGTGAAAATGAGCAAAGGTTCACCCATCTGTGACAAACTGTCAAAGAATGCAAGCCAAAGACTGTTGAGCTGCTTGAATCCGACATCAGACAAGAATGGGACGACATTCTTCTCCCAGAACTCCCACTTCCCAGATGTTTAGAGACAGCTGTTACAAGAGGAGGGGATTCTACATAACGGTTAACTGTTTTAACTTTTATTACATTCGTTGCTGACATATCAATTTAAAATTAGCAAATATTTTCCAATAGGAGTGGGTCATCAATCATTTACAAATATTTATGTTTTAGCCTTTTCATACAATTGCATTTACCAATCAATAGGGGTCTGCAATAGATGTTTTTCTCTCTTTTTTGCATTTATAAGGAATTTGCTGAATGTGGATCCCAAGGTTAATTCTAACAACTAGATAGACTATAAGATAAACTGTATTAATGTGGATATAGCCTATGGTCCTTCATTAGGTATCTACAAACACATTATTAGGGATACTGAGAAACAGAGATGAGAGACATTTGTGTTTCTCACATATTTATGTCCATATAATTAAATGCTACAGAACATATAAATTATGTGAATTAAGGCTCTTTTAGGTGAGATTTGAATTTGAGGAGCTGGAGAATTCTCCAACAGAACAGCAAGTTTCCACCAGAGCTTTGGCAACATAGAGGCACTGGCTTGTGATGCTTGCAACCACTGACTGAGACCAAGCCAACAGCAATCGCAGACTTACTTCAGCATTAGGAGTACTCTCTAATTTTAATGATATACTGTAGCACCAACTTAAATGTCTACAACCCAAAACTACACACAGTGAGCCATATAAAACTGAATTTTAAGTGTTTACCTTGGATACTGAAATCACATTTACTAGATTTGTTCTTTTTTCAGAAAGGTTTAGACTGTTTAAAATGATGTTGAAAAGAACCATAATGATCTTTCAAGGAACCAAGCTTGTGTGTGTATTCTTCATATCCCTGTGTGGTTAAGGAAGTTCAGTCTAGTGTTGAAACAACCAAGGAAGCATTTGCTGAGTGCAGTTTATATTTTTAGTCAAAAACAGAAGTTGGAGGAGCTGAATTTTAAATGGATCTAGAACAATTTTATGTCTGATAAAATACACACTACATTTTCAACAGAAATTAATACTGCTTTTAAAGCAAGATATCTGGTTATTGTTTTAGTTTTACATGAAGAAAAAAAAGGCTCAACTTACTGTAACATTACTATTGTGTTACAATTTTACAATATTCTTAATTGTAAGCAGATTCATACCGTAGAAAGATACAGATACTGAATTACTCACTGATATAAGGGGCTGGCAGAATGCGAGCAGCTCTCACAGGACCATGGCGCACCGAGAACAGCTCCTGGGCTTCCCCTGCCAACTGAAAAAAAGTTACAGTTAAATGTAAAACTTGTAAAACAAACTATTCCATGAGAGAAAAATGCACACTGTTGTGTTATAATCACTGCTGAGTAAAGGATGTACAGGGTTTACAACATCGTTCTTTCCACAATTAGCTCCAGGGACTCTAGAGTAGTCCTCTGCTTAGATCCAAAACAGTGAACTTATTCAGTCTCTTTGAATCAGTAATTATCATGCTGCTGCCCATAAAGATGTGCAACTTTTCACCGCAAACATTGAAGGTCCAAAACTTCCCCGACATGTACAATCCCTTCATGTAGATGGGGTCAGTGTTGCATCTCCTGTTCAGCCTGTTGTCCTGGTGAAGACCCAGATATCAGCGGCCATCCACCTCTTCTACATTTTCTCCCAGGACCGAAATAGTGTTTGGCTTATTCTTGGTCTCCTTAAATCCACAATCATTTCTGAGTCTTATTGCTCAAATTAAAATGGAACGCACCAAGCCACAAAGTGGTTTACCAGTTCTCTGTCTGAGGTTTATAGACTGATAAGAAACAGCAGGAGTACAGTGCCTTGTGGTACTCCTGTGATGTTGACCACCCAATGATACACAACCCGTGAGTCTAACAAAACTGTTGGGTAGTCAATAATCCCAATGATTGTGGTGGCATCCATCTATGTTTGTCACAAAGCAGCGAAAGCTGAGCAGTATGAAAATTCATTGGGGAAATCAAAGAACATGAATCTCATAGCACTGCTTGCTTTGCCCAAGTGACCAGGAGCTTGTTGAACCTAGAAGATGATGCGTGTTCAGTTACACATGTGTGCCAATAGGAGTCTCTCCAGGACTTTCACAGTGTGAGGTGTTACAGTAACAAATGTGAAGGTCCACATGTCTCTGTTCCAGGGTGGTCCAGGACACACCCCACCATGTCCCTGTTCCAGGACACACCCCACCATGTCCCTGTTCCAGCGGTGATCCAGGACACACCCCACCATGTCCCTGTTCCAGGACACACCCCACCATGTCTCTGTTCCAGGACACACCCCACCATGTCTCTGTTCCAGGGGTGATCCAGGACACACCCCACCATGTCCCTGTTCCAGGATGCACCCCACCATGTCTCTGTTCCAGGACACATCCCACCATGTCTATGTTCCAGGGGTGATCCAGGACACACCCCACCATGTCCCTGTTCCAGCGGTGATCCAGGACACACCCCACCATGTCCCTGTTCCAGGGGTGATCCAGGACACACCCCACCATGTCCCTGTTCCAGCGGTGATCCAGGACACACCCCACCATGTCCCTGTTCCAGGACACACCCCACCATGTCCCTGTTCCAGGGGTGGTCCAGGACACACCCCACCATGTCCCTGTTCCAGGACACACCCCACCATGTCCCTGTTCCAGGACACACCCCACCATGTCCCTGTTCCAGGACACACCCCACCATGTCCCTGTTCCAGGGGTGATCCAGGACACACCCCACCATGTCCCTGTTCCAGGGTTGATCCAGGAGACTCCCCACCATGTCCCTGTTCCAGCGGTGATCCAGGACACACCCCACCATGTCCCTGTTCCAGGACACACCCCACCATGTCTCTGTTCCAGGACACACCCCACCATGCCTCTGTTCCAGGACACACCCCACCATGTCTCTGTTCCAGGACACACCCCACCATGTCTCTGTTCCAGCGGTGATCCAGGACACACCCCAACATGTCTCTGTTCCAGGGGTGATCCAGGAGACTCCCCACCATGTCTCTGTTCCAGCGGTGATCCAGGACACACCCCAACATGTCTCTGTTCCAGGGGTGATCCAGGAGACTCCCCACCATGTCCCTGTTCCAGCGATGATCCAGGACACACCCCACCATGTCTCTGTTCCAGGGGTGATCCAGGACACACCCCACCATGTCTCTGTTCCAGGGGTGATCCAGGACACACCCCACCATGTCCCTGTTCCAGGGGTGATCCAGGACACACCCCACCATGTCTCTGTTCCAGGGGTGATCCAGGACACACCCCACCATGTCCCTGTTCCAGGACGCACCCCACCATGTCCCTGTTCCAGGACACACCCCACCATGTCCCTGTTCCAAGACACACCCCACCATGTCCCTGTTCCAGGACACACCCCACCATGTCCCTGTTCCAGGACACACCCCACCATGTCTCTGTTCCAGGACGCACCCCACCATGTCCCTGTTCCAGGACACACCCCACCATGTCCCTGTTCCAGGACACACCCCACCATGTCTCTGTTCCAGGACGCACCCCACCATGTCCCTGTTCCAGGACACACCCCACCATGTCCCTTTTCCAGGACACACCCCACCATGTCCCTGTTCCAGGACACACCCCACCATGTCCCTGTTCCAGGACACACCCCACCATGTCCCTGTTCCAGGGGTGATCCAGGACACACCCCACCATGTCTCTGTTCCCTTGCCTGTGCAAGAGCCGGCGCCCAGGCCCCTGCCCTGGCCACAGCCCAAGTCAAGGACTCTGCCCCTGCCCCTGGCCCTACCCCTGCCCCTGAAAAAGCCACAACCACAGCCGAGAACTCTGCCCAGGCCTAGGCCGAGGACTCGGCCTAGAGGGCGGCCCTCTGAACTGACTCGGTTTGGAATATAATTGAGTTAAAATGGAGTGTAATTGATCGGAGTGTAATGAACATGTGTTCTTGTTGGATGCCTTGAGATGACCTTTGTTGACACTTTCTCATACAAATAAAGGTGAACTGAATTGAAGTCCTTGAAGCACTTACATAACGCTAACCTTTATGTCACTCTCCACCTGATACTTATCGTGTATGACAGATACATCCACCAAGATGTGAATCCAATATCAATCTAAAACTTGGGTGAATATTATCATTTGGTATGGATGGTGCATCATACATTACTGTCAATGTGCTCCTGACGACGTGGCTGCTCTTTTGGTTTTACAGCCTGCTACTTGCAGGTCACTACAGATCTGTGTCTACATCCATGTTTCTTTAAGCATTTAATTGCAAAGCAAATAAACAAACTTCAGTGTAAAGTCTCAAACTACTATAAAGCTCATAACCAAGTAATCAAACACAGAACTGGCATCAAAAGTGGTAGTTGCTGCAAAATCACATCATGTTTTTAACTGTTCTCTAAGCGAGCTGCTTCACCGGCACATTAGAGGGAAAATAAATGCAATGAGATCACCTGTATGTGCAAATGTGTTTAAATTGTTGTGGTTATTCATTTTTCAATTAGCCCAGATCCACAGGCTGTAAAATGACTTGTGTCTAAAATTCAGTTACTGTTTTATACTTTGTTTTCATGACAAAAAAATAAATAAAAAGAAACTGATATGAGGACAGGTTCACTGAAATATGGCTATATTAAAGCACTAAAACAGGGGTCACCAACCCTGGTCCTCGAGGGCCGGTGTCCCTGCAGGTTTTAGATGTTTCCCTGCTTCATTGCACCATGATACAAGTGACTGTGTCATTAACAGAACTGTGCAGCCCTGGATGACAAGCTGATGACGATGATTAATTAGAATCAGGTGTGTTAAAGCAGGGAAACATCTAAAACATGCAGGACACCGGCCCTCGAGGACCAGGGTTGGTGACCCCTGCACTAAAAGAAGTATGTTGGTACAGAATGTAGAAGAGAGACAGAGGAAGTGCAGCCAAGTGTGCCTTATTTGCAGTTTAAAAATGTTTAGAGCTTGAATCAGTAGAAACTCCTTCACAAGGAAATACCAATAACCGTTTTTAGAAAAAGATCCAGATTTACAGTAAGACAGAGGATCTGTAAATTAACCAGCGATCATGTTCATCTCCTACTGACGTCACAAAAGGCTGAAAAACTGTTCCTAACTGATAGAGAAAGGAAAAAAACTAGAGGAAGGTATTCTCTGATTTTTCAAAACAGGCTACAGACACCATTCTGTTCAAAACTCGAAGAAAAAGCCCAATCAATTTTAATTATTTAATGGTTTAAAAGGAACAAAATTAATTATCTAGATTAAGAAAAATGTTTTTTTTTAAATCAAAAGCAATATTTCTAGAGACGATGATCAATAATGCAAGTGGATAGTAAAATGCTGCTTTCCACAAGTGCAATAATTTGTCATCTTAAAGGGGACCTATTCTGAAAAACAGGTTTTCTCTTGCTTTAACATATATAAAGAGGTCTCCCCTCAGCCTGCCAACTCAGAGAAGGAGGAAAGCAACCAAATTCTGCAGTGTCTGTACAGCCGCCCGGATGAGCCGTCCAGTGTGATGTGGATCTACGAGCCAATCAGATTCTGCTCCCGTCGTTACGTAACGGGAGCGATGTGTGAAACCACGCCCACAACTAACTGTTGCCGGAACAACCACAACAACTCTGCCGGCCGGAGCTTCCTCCATCTTTCCGTAGCGGTGTATGGCGTCATTAAGGCAGCCAATCAGCACAGAGCCTCATTATCATAGCCCCGCCCACTCAGAATCCTGCATTGATAATGAGGTTAGAGAATGGGAAGATAAAGACATGGCTCAGAGGCTGAATTTCTAATTTATTTAGCAAAAACAATCAAAAGCTTGTTTTTAAGACATTCAAGGCCCGTTTATGCCATAATAGGTCTCCTTTAAGGGTTTATCTTTATTTAATATATAATATTTAATAATATTTACCAATTATGATGGTCTTTTATCATCATTATCACCACTTTAATGTATACAATATCAACAATCCCTTAACTGACTCTTTAAAAAAACCTGTATGTGATGTTTTAGCACTTCTATGTATAGAGTTATATTTTATTTCATATTTACACATTGCCATCTCATGTTTGCATATATTCAGGAGACCATAAACACTTGCTTTGCACATCACCTTATCCAACACAGAGACTCTTATTCCTTCTCTTCTACTCTGTCTCTTGCTCTTTTATATTTTGTACTTTATTTTCATTTCCCTATATTTGTCACTCTCTGCCCTCTAAATGACCCCCTGGGGATTTATGTTAAAAGAAGTGTTTTAATCTAAATCTCTAATATCACTCCCTGATGTCCAAATAAATCATTTCTATCCAGTATTTTTGGTAAAGATACAAAAATACTAGAGATCAATAAATATTATTTATCAAGTGTTGGAGCCAATTATATAAGGAAAACACCCACCATACATTCAGCAGCTGAATATCCCATGTGTTATATAGGTTTTGTACGACGTGTATTAGGGCCAAACTAAGACAAAATTTTTTTTTTGAAAATTACGAAAATGAAGTCATAATATTATGAGAATAAAGTCGTAAAATTAGGAAAATAAAGTCGTAATGTTGTGAGAATAAAGTCGTAATATAACGAGAATAAAGTCTTAATATTACGAGAACAAAGTCGTAATATTTATTCTCATAATTTCCCTATTTTTTTTTGTCTTAGTTTTTTCCCTAATACTCCGTCGTAGTTTTGAGAGTCTTTGTGGTCTTTTTTAAAACTTAATTTCATCATCTGGCTTCACCGATCAAACAAGTGCATTCCAACACATTAGAGAAGACTTTAAGTTACATTTAAGGATTAACGCCTAAAGATTTCCTTACTACAGCAGTTTGAAAGTTTGTTCCCTTGCTAGTATTTATTGCAGAGGACATACAATGAAAGTGTTAAGCACTTTAACGGAAGCCTGTGCATGTGTATCCAGCTCAGATTAGGCTTTATGATCTAAATGTGATGCTGGTGTATGAGGTCACGGGTCCATGGGGATCTTGGCGGTCTCTGGCATGTGTAAGGGCACATTGTTCTAAGCGCAGAATGCCCCACTTTTGTTGTTCTTTTATATGTAAAATTACAGTAAAACCTGCTTTATCACTTTACTAGTGCTTTAATCTGTTTGTTTCAAATCTTTAAACCCATCTGAGGGGATGATCGCTCTTTTGTGCAATTAGTAGCCTTTTCAAAGTGACGGATTTGGAGCTGTGTTTTTATTCAAAGTGCTTGAGGCCCAGGAGTGGTAGATTAACACGGGAGATGGAATAGGTTACATGAATACCGATAGCTGGTATAAAAGGCTGCCGGGAGCACAGTAGGATTCCTTTGCAGACAAATGGACCTGCGATGGGAAATAATGGAATTTGCTGGATTAAAATGAGAAGGGGAGAGCTGGCGCTTAATGCGCAGGATTTTTGTGCTTTACCCCACAGCTCATCCTCGCCTTACACGGCTCTGTGTGACATCCGCTGCCATCGACAGCATTTCCAGCATTACATTAGTGACACAGAGTGTGTAATATGTTAAATTGCTTTTTCAAAGTTGCTTTCACCGGATACAGCCATTCATTATATTCATTTCATTTGTGGTTTGGATGTTTTTGTGGAATCACGGTGTCTGCTCTTCTGTTTTAATCTCTCAAATGTAATGCCATAAGCTGTTAACAGATATGTGGGCCATATTCACAAGTGGATACAGTCACTAAGCAAAGCTCCCATATGTCCAGGTGGTTTGAAGGGAGCAGGTGCTTTAGGACGCTAACAGAGTCTGGAAGTGGAGAGTGACGCAGTAAAAGCAGAATTACGTATTATGTTAAGTTGCAAAAGGAACTGCGTCAAAAGCTGCCTCATCCCAACAAAACTGAGCATTTCCAGAGAGGAAACTCAGAATTAGTGAGGTCTGTGGCCTCCAGACCTTAGGCAGTACTTGACAGCAAAGGCTTTTCCTCAAAGTATTAAAAATGATGGTTTTATTTACAATTTTGTCCTTGTCTCTTAATATTTTTGAGCTCATGAAAATTGAGGAATTTTGCTGAAAATATTAATTCCTCAGTTCTAAGTGTCATATTTTTGTAAAACCTCTTAAGTTAAAGCTTAAAGTCTACACTTTGATCACATTTTGATTGTTTTATTTCAAATCCATTGTGGTAATGTATAAGGGGAAAAAAAAAAATAAAATAATAAAAACTAAAAAAAGTTTTCCAAATACTCCTGGACGCTGAATGAGCAATGTTGAAATACAAACTACAGTACTTTTAAGTATTTCGTCTTATACAGGCACACAATGGCCTCGGTTACATGATGTTTTTTAATTCGGAATTAATTATTCCGGATTAAATAATTCCGAATTAATCTATTTTCCTTCGAGTTTACATGGAAATAGTAATTCCGAATCAAGGTTTACATGGAAAACATGTTTGATGGTCTTTCTCCAATTCCTCTACAGGTCTGGGGGTTGGGAAGGTTCTGATTGGATAGGGGGGGGACCGGAAGTTACGACTACCGGAAATTACGTCTACCGGAAGAAAAACAAACTTAGCCGCTTAGCCGCTACAACTTTGAAAAGCTCACAATTTTCATGTTTCCTGTTTCCATCTATTCTTTTAATTATTTCCAGGTCCTCCAAGCTATTTATTAAATAAATGTTCTCTGCTCTTGACCAGCGTTTACTGCTGCCATCTTGAAACTTTGTTTGGAAAACCAGCCCAGCAGGAATATAAGCGTCAAGGAGACAGACGGGTGAGGGAACGAGCAGAAAGAAAGACCGGGATTCATTTAAAGTGGAATGAGTGTTTACATGATCACGGAATTATTCTATTCTGATTTAAAATCAGAATAAACCAGCCACTTACTTCGGTATTACCGTATTTTCCGCACTATAAGGCGCACCTAAAAGCCTTTAATTTTCTCAAAAACCGGCAGAGCGCCTTATATATGATCATTACGGTAATTTGTTACTGTAGTCAGGGGGATTGTGGGTAATGTAGTTGGTGTCGCCGAAGTAATGACGCTAAAAACGTCAGGAATCGTCACAGACGTTCAAGACAACAGCAGTGACGCTGACTCACATAATGGAGACTTTGACGAGACGGAGCAAAGCTGGTTTTTATTTTGTTAATAAAGTTTGACATACAGTAATTCTCTTCTTGTTTATTTTTTTTTTGCATTTGCTAGGATTTTGTAGCATTTCCTGTAGTGCAGCTCCATCAGGTAGATACGTAACTCCCCAGCCACTATAGTCGGTATTTTACCAGATATTTAGTGCGCCTTATAATGTGGTGCGCCTTATAGTGCGGAAAATACGGTAAGTTTAATTCGGAATGGCCATTTTCATTGGGAATTAGGTGTTTACATGGTAATTTTTTCTCATTTTAAATCCAATATAATTTTAATTCTGAATTAAACAGGAATTAAACCCATGTAAACGCACTGCATTAGTCCGGGAAAGCCTTCTCTTATCAGACAGAAGTGGTTGCATCTCTCCAGTGTGAGGTCACCGTAACCTACATCACCTAAACACCTCTGTCAGCATCAATACAACTGGTCCGTCCCCATTTCAGAAACGAGTGAAAGTGTGTGTGTGTGTGTGTGTGTGTGTGTGTGTGTGTGTGTGTGTGTGTGTGTGTGTGTGTGCTGTGCTGGGCCATTACAGAGGGTGTTGGCTTAGAAACTGTCACAAACACTTCACAGGCACTCAGGAGCAAAAACCGAGGCACCTTCGCTGCTTACTTAAAACTGAGCGGAATGGGAGAAAAAAAGAAAGCACAGCCCAGAAACATCCCAGAAAGCTTGAAAAGTGAAAGAAAACAATGAAGAGGCGAAGTATTATGTGGTAATGCCGCCCTGTACGAATCCGAAGCATTGTTGACTTTAACTGTAAAGCGACATTGGTCTGCTTTACTTATATTTTTACAGGGTGTGTACAGCGTGGCTAAAACAGCTGTAAAGCTGCAACAGAAAGTCTGCCAGTTGCCACCCCATAATGACCAGTGTGTGTGATCACGGATAAAGCCAGAGATTGTCCTTCTATCTGCTGCATGTGGATGTTTATAAAGAGACTGATTAAGGACTCTGGAGTGTTTAGATCCAGCAGGATGTATGTGAAGTTTGCATGTTTCAGTGACAGTCTCTACATGAAAGGCGATACTCGGCCAAAGAAACCTCTGCAGCATTGTGGGTAATTTGTTAAGCTGCAGAGCTGACAAAATCTTCTAATGATTTTCCAAGACCAACACAGAACACAGGTCAGAATAGTTTCCCCTTCTTACTTGGTAAGGTTTTTGAAATCTAACACTGGCCCAAACGTGAGGACGCATTTAAACAAAGATGGATGGATGGAGGGTTATGGATGGAGGGATGGGTGGATGGAGGGATGGAGGGTTATGGATGGAGGGATGGATGGATGGAGGGTTATGGATGGAGGGATGGGTGGATGGAGGGATGGAGGGATGGTTATGGATGGAGGGATGGAGGGAGGGAGGGAGGGAGGAATGGTTATGGATGGAGGGAGGGAGGGAGGAATGGTTATGGATGGAGGGATGGATGGATGGATGGATGGATGGATGGATGGAGGGATGGTTATGGATGGAGGGAGGGATGGATGGATGGATGGATGGATGGTTATGGATGGATGGAGGGATGGTTATGGATGGAGGGAGGGATGGATGGATGGATGGATGGATGGATGGATGGATGGATGGATGGATGGATGGTTATGGATGGAGGGAGGGAGGAATGGTTATGGATGGATGGATGGATGGATGGTTATGGATGGAGGGATGGATGGATGGATGGATGGATGGTTATGGATGGAGGGATGGATGGATGGATGGATGGATGGAGGGAGGGATGGATGGATGGATGGATGGATGGATGGATGGAGGGAGGGATGGATGGATGGTTATGGAGGGAGGGAGGGAGGGATGGATGGATGGATGGATGGATGGATGGATGGATGGATGGATGGAAACATTAATACTAGATAAAAACAAGGCTCCCTACATTATTATGCAGTTTGATAAAAATGAAGTTAACAACACACACTAATAACTACTAAATGCTACTACTACTAAACTAATACTAAACAAGAAAAGAGTCTCTGAACATCCTGGTTCATTTCAAAATCACATTTACATAAAAAGCTGGGATAATATGAAAATATGGGAATATGGCAGGGATTCTTGTATTTACTTTAACCTTTATTTCTTTACAGATAGAATGAACATATTGATATATCATGTTTTTTCCCTCATGAACTTTGTTTCATTGATTATTATTCATCCTTTTAAATCTGTAACACATTCCCCCAAAAAAGTGTGAAAGAAAAAAGAGAAGTTGGTATGGGGACGATTTAGCACCACTAAGCAGTGAAAAGTGGAAAAAAATAACATAATGACGTTATGTAAAAGGTGATGTCAACAGCAGTATTCCTGAAAGTGGGAGTATTTGATGAGAAAAGTTCTTTACTACAAGATCTATACTAGATTTTTACTCCAAGACTGGGATATGTTTCTTCCTTTACATAGGATACAAATAAACCATTTGAAGAATCTGGAATAAACAATAAAATCATAATACAAGGGCCAGTGAATAAAGAGAACAATCCTGAAGTGGTCAGTTGATCTCTGATCAGTACTGCATTTACTTAACTATTCTCATCAAATACTTCATTTGAGGGGAAGAAAAGAACAATCCAGAGCTCATACCGTCTAAAGGAAATAAAAAACAAGTCAGTCGATGTGAGAATCATCTCAACTCTGATTAGCATATAGTTGTATTCTTTATTTATTTTGCATTTTCAACATCAATCTAACTTTTCCTGATCTGGAGTTGTAGGTTTTTAGGGTCTGCTGGATTGGGTTATTTATAAATTAGGCGCCTTTTTGAAGAATGTCCTTCCTCTGTTTAAATGATTTTTATTTTGCCAAATTGAATATTTTAGTTGAATATATACAGCCTGTCACTTGCTACAAATGTACAAATGTTTGTGTTCTGTGGTCCATACCATGTGATCATGGTCGTGAGTTAAAATAAATGATTTATTGATTCATTGATTCATTGATTGATTGATTGATTGATTGATTGATTGATTGATTGATTGATTGGAAATGATCCTCCTTTACGCCTCCTTGAGTTAACTGTACAGTATTCTTTGTTTTTTTTATTATTCTGAATCACACGAGCATAACAGCAGCATAACATAAGCATACCAACATTATATCTCTACTGCGATCCATTTTTCTTTTTCTTGCAAACAGAAAAAAGAACAAAAACATAAACATGGGGTGTTTTCATTAAGACAAGGAGAAAAAAACCAAAACGTTTATGTGAAGACAAATGGGTAAATGAAATACATCTCAAACAAAAGCAGGGCGTCTCAGGGAAATATAACTTTTCCAATCTTCTCAGATTGCTTCAAATTTGGATTGTTGCAGCCTCGTAGAGAACGTTTACTCTCCATTACAAAGATATTGTAAATGGTGTCGTACCAATCATCTGATGAAGGAGCATCTGGCTTAACTGTACAGTATTCTTGAGGCAACTTTCCTCTGTGCTGCGACTGTTCCAGCCTTGGCTCCTGCTAAAGGCAGAACTGGATACAGCCCATAATATGGTCAACACTGCCATCTAGTGGCCGAGAGTCACACAGCTCCTGCAATATACAGGACTGTCTCAGAAAATTAGAATATTGTGATTTTCTGTAATGCAATTACAAAAACAAAAATGTCATACATTCTGGATTCATTACAAATCAACTGAAATATTGCAAGCCTTTTATTATTTTAATATTGCTGATTATGGTTTACAGCTTAGGAAAACTAAAATATCCTATCTCAAAAAATTAGAATATCTTAATCTTAAACCTTGTGCTGTCTTTAGATCAAGGGAGAGTGAAAGGAGAAAAGAAGGAATGAAGGAAAGAAGGAAGTAAGGAAGAAAGGAGAAAAGAAGGAAAGAAGGAAGAAAGGGAAAGAAGGGAGGGAGGAAGGAATGGAGAAAAGAGGAAGGGAGAAGGAAGGAGAGAGCAGGAGGAAAGAAGGATAGAAGAATCGGGTAATTTTGACCCAAAGACAATACAAGGGTTAAACTGTAAGCCATAATCAGCAATATTAAAATAATAAAAGGCTTGCAATATTTCAGTTGATTTGTAATGAATCCAGAATGTATGACATTTTTTTTTTTTTTTTTTTTTTTTTTTTTTTTTAAATTGCATTACAGAAAATAAAGAACTTTATCACAATATTCTAATTTTCTGAGACAGTATTGTAACTGGAACTTACAAGAAGAACAAAGTGTTCTTAGTGAACACTGACATTATTGTTAAATACAAGGCAAGGCAAGTTTATTTGTATAGCACAAGTCAACACATTTAATTCAAAGTGCTTTACGTCAACATTAAAAGCGGCAAGACACAATTAAAACATAAATAACAAATAAAATGAAATAAAATGATAAGAACGGTGAATTAAACCAATTTGACAATTCTATGCCACAATGCCTGTTTCCAGGTCTTATTTCACACAACTGACGAGAATTACCTTTCTATACGGTCAAAACGTACAAAGACCGGGTCAAATACAGTATTACAAAAGTAATCTGTGCCGATTTGTGCGGTGAATCAGACCAATTTGACAATTCTGCGTCACAATGCCTGCATTCAGGGCTTATCCATAACTTTTCAAAAAGTATTTCATTTAAGAGTACACTTAAATAACAAATAACATGAAATAAAATGATGAGAAAAGAGCCATACAGCCAGAAATACAGCCGTATTGTAAATATTAAATAAATATAACAGTAATATACCTGACAATTGTTTCAAATGCAATGAGGTTCAGGGAACATTTGTGCACTGTGTCTGGGAATGTGACGAAATAAAAAAAAATCCTGGAGGGAGGTAATTAATAAAACCATGCTTATCCTGTCCTGTATGAATATTCCACTGGAGCCTACGTTGTTATTGCTGCATCTACATCCAGCAGATCTCAATTTGAAAACCCAAGAACGTAAATGTATTGATTGTGCTGTATTGCAGGCGAAAAGAATTATTGCTCTTAACTGGAAGAAAACGGATGCGCCTACAATCGGCACTTGGATCAAAGTTATGGCACAATGTATGTCAGTGGAGAGAATAACATATACATTAAAAAACAAACTCGGAATGTACGAGGAAATCTGGAAACCGTTTAATCAATTCATTAAAAAAGGAGATATAGGGGAGCTTCTCCGGGAGGAAAATGCAGGGCAGGAAGAGGAAGGTCTTTGAGGGCGACAGCAAAAGTGTAAGTTTTGTTTATGTATATCTTTCATTTGCTAGAGGTACCATTGGATTGTACTTACACACTGTTGTATGTTACTTTGTATTAATTTTGGACCTTGTAAGAAGAGAGATGCAAAGAGAGAATGGGTTGTGAAGGTTGTTGTGAAATATCCTTTATATTAATATCCAGTATGTGAATAAAAAAAAATCAATAACGATATTGTTACCAAAAAGAAAAATACAGCCATTTTATTCAATACAATCGGTTGAAACTACTCAAACAGCAAAACTATCAAATGATGTAAATGACTGATGTGCTTTGACGCAGTGTTTTGGTAAACGTCTCGCAGCCATTCCGTCTAAGTGTCTCTACAACATATTTGACTGATAAAGCACTATTTAATTTGGATTTCTTCAGAGCTTTACATTCTTTAAATTCTGCCTAATAAAATAAAATGTAGGCTCAGTGGTGCTTGAAGACTTTCACAAAAGTATTAAAAGCAGATACCATTGAATATAAATAACAAAAATACCACACTTCTTTATTCTTTCACTGGAGAAAACATCTATTGTAAATATGTGTGACTTCAAAATGATCTAAACCTTTTCTTTCACAATGTAGTGACGATTCTTTGTGCAGCACTTGATGTAACTGAACTAGAAGCGGAACCTTTCATCAGTGTTGTGTTTCAGCTCGGAGGAATTTTAGCCCATTTACCGTACAAAAGCTCCAGGTCTGGAATGTTGCTGGTTTTCCCTGAGAGGAACGGCTGCTTGGCAGCTCCATTTAAGACACAGCTTTGATTTGGAAATTCCTAAACATTCATTTTGATGTTGTTTTACCATATTTTTGTAGAAATAGCTATATACTATGTTATAGCTTTTCTTCTGTATAAATCACTAAAATGACAAATGCACATAATATGAGAATTGAAGGGTTTATGTGGACATTTTTTCCATCATCATAAAGGCTGGACAAAGTAACCCAGATAAACTAATGATATTACCAGCAACGTGTTTCAAATGGCATAGGTGCCGTTGCCAGGACAAGTTTTTCTTTTTTAAAGCATAATAATAAAATATTTTATATGTAGATATGTTGATATATAGATTTATAGTTATTTTTATATATATATAATTGGAGGTAAATATATGAACCAGTGTATATATATAGCATATCTACTCTTATATAGTTAATCAAGTATATTGTTATACCATTGCTGTCTATTGTTCTCTATTATATTGTAAAGTAAATGATAATATAATACTATGCATTATAATTACTTCTATCATTACATACATACATAGTAGCACAACTAAATGCTGGGCGTTTGTTTTCTTTTCTTTTTGCTTGCGTTGATTTGTTTTGTTTTTGACTATATTTATATAGACATATAATTGAGTATTATATCACTATATTGAACAGTTATTAAAGTAGGGGCGTTTGGTTATGTGTGTTTTGTTAAGTAAGCTTATTGAAACTCTTGTTATATGTAAGAACGTATGTCAGATTCAGGGGTAGGACTCGATTTGTACTTTTTTACTTTTTTGTATTCTTTTTTTTTTTTAACATGCATGTTCGAAATAAAAATCTTCAAATTCAATTCAAATTCAAAATGATCAAACTCCTTTTGTTCCTGTCATATTGCACCCCTGCTCTGAACTGAGATTAACTTCCACTCCAAGATATTCTGTGTAACTTGAGTAATAGATCACCTTTCTAAGTGGATTTTAAAAAAAAACAACTAGCATTTTTGGACTTGCTTAATGCAATAATGTTTAATAAATCTCTTTCTTGGGTTCTTTCTTAGTTTTCTTGTACTATTGTGTTTTGTCTTGTGTTTTTTTTTTTAGGTGCGGGGGGCTGTAATCACTACTGCTGTAACCAAATTTTGCATGAGGGACAATAAAGGGGTGAAATAAACTTCAGAGCTTGCCGTTGATGTGTTTGGTTTTATGTAAAAGGAAATATAAATGAAACTACAGGATTCCCCTACTGTATGCTAATCTGGAACTTTTCTTAAATATTGTTCAGTCAACCGTCTTGACGTTGTTTCTTGGCTGTTTTCCTGCCGCCCACGTGGCTGAACAGTGACATGTCACGACACGTCCACTCGGCAAGGGATTCTACCAAAGTTTGACTTTTGAACCTCAAACGCTGTTTACATTATCCAGTCACGCAATCAATTCTCAAGATAAAGCATCAATGCAGTAAGAAAAATAAAGAAGCATTTTCAACAGCTCAAGTTAATCCTTCAGGTAAGCAATGTGCTTTGGTTAAAAAAATAACTATAGCTTCTATGTGAAAAAACTATTTAATGATGTCTATATATTCAAAGAGTGACATGAAAATGTACCTGGACTAAACTTTGTTTGTTATGGTGTTCATTTTTTAAGGGTTTTTCAAAAACAAATATGAATAAAAACTTCATCCTACAGTGGAAAATTTTACAATTGCATAAAATTGATTCTTCACCTGAAACCTATATGACCATCCCAATGTTTTTTTTTCAATGTATCAGGACATGAGATAGATAAGAATCAAATCAAAATGAATAAATATAGATTGATAAAGTGCATGACTTACAGATATGCTCCAGATCTGTATCCCATCCGTGTAGCCGATCATGAGGCAAAGAGGGGGATCGGAAGTGCCGCTGTGCATCTCCATTAACTCGGGGTTGCGAGCAGTGTCTGCAGACGTGAAGAGAGACGGAAAACTTTAGTTTCTGTTTGACTTTCAAACCTTATGACAATCCAAACATCCATGTTGTAAATTTGACAAAACAACAAACAGTAAATGTAAAAAAATGTTTTACCAAAATGTAACTAAAATGTAAATAAGTGCATCCTAAATACAGGACTGTCTCAGAAAATTAGAGTCCTTTATTTTCTGTAATGCAAAAAAGTCATACATTCTGGATTAATTACAAATCAACTGAAATATTGCAAGCCTTTTATTATTTTAATATTGCTGATCATGGCTTACAGCTTAAGAAAACTCAAATATCCTATCTCAAAAAATTAGAATATTCTGTGAATCTTAATCTTAAACTGTAAACCATAATCAGCAATATTAAAATAATAAAAGGCTTGCAATATTTCAGTTGATTTGTAATGAATCCAGAATGTATGACATTTTTGTTTTTGGATTTGCATTACAGAAAATAAAGAACTTTATCACAATATTCTAATTTTCTGAGACAGTCCTGTATATGTAATGTAAAGAAGAACCGTAATCAAACACAGAAAAGTAAACAGAAAATTGTATTGGTGCTTTTCCACTAGTACCTACTCAGCCCGACTCGACTCGCCTCGGTTTTGCGCATTTCCACTAGGGGTCTAATGTGCAGAATAGATACTTTTCTGTATCTATTCTGCCGAGGTTCTAAGCTGCTGAGTCGGCTGTATCTGACATCATCACACTACAGGCCACCGATTGGTCGGGGGGTTGGAGTCAGACGTCTGAGTCAGGAGGAGGAAATCAGAGAAAGAGACTCTGACGGATTCTTGTTCATTTTATTCAACCAGCAACGGCAGCAAAAGTCTGTTTGATCCAACTCTGAGGGTCAGATGTTCATAAACCTGGTGCTGAGGAGAGAATTAAAAAGGGATCTAGACGGTGATAAGGAACGACCAGATCCACCAGGAGCTCTGTCTCTTCATAGCTGCTCACGGCTCCAGCTGACTTTTCAGCAGCACAGAGACTAACTATAAAATTAAAAAGCGTCACCACTTGAAGCTTCTTTCACTCTCATTTTTTAACTTGTTATCAAACACAAGCCACAGATCCAGCAGCACATCTATCATCTCCTCCAGGTTCTACATCTTTAGTGTTGTTGTCTTCTTCATTTAGATCCCAGCAGCTTCACTCCAACCTCCTGCTACTCATCTGGGTATTGAAAAGAAACGAGGGCAAGTGGAGTCGGGCTGAGTAGGTACTAGTATAAAAGAGCCATAATTGTACCATTTGACTGAGTGAAACTAACAGGAATTGATGAGAACGAGGTGGACATTGTTTGTGTTAAGTTTGAAGTTGATTGGACAAAGTAAGCCAGAAACACAGCAATCAATTATAATTTTCCTATTTTCTATACAGAGTTATAAACTTCAGAATACACTGTAAGTTGCAGTGTCTGAAATGTGTGCTTCTGTGAAATGGTTGCGATTCTTAAGCCTCCCTTCCCTGGGACGAATACATGATTTGGATTTTTTTCATTGGTATTACAAAACCATGCACTTCCTGTTTCATGGTAAATAATGCAGGAACCGTTGGACGTCCATCCACTAACTTGACATAGTGCACAAGGACCGGACGACCTGAGTGTGCAATATCCTTTAAAGACGGGACCGATTGGGACTTTTTATGTGCCTTTTAATCCTTGTTTGTTTTTGTATTTTATTTTCATACACACTTAATTGAATTGTCTTGGTTTTTAGGCAGCTTTTCTAAGCAATTGATTGATATTCTTCCATCCATCCATCCATTTTCTATACCTGCTATATCCTTTGCAGGGTGACGGGGGTCTGCTGGAGTCTATCCCAGATCATTTTCAGGTGAGAGGCAGGAGTTCACCCTGGACAGGTCACCACTCCGTCACAGGGACACATATTTACAAACACACTCACACTCACACTCACACCTACAGGCAATTTGGAATCACCAATCAACCTACTAGCCTGTTTTGGACTGTGGGAGGAAACCGGAGTAACCGGAGGGGAGAACATGCAAACTCCACACAGAAAGACCCTGCCGGGCCATGGAGTCAAACCGGGAACCTTCTTGCTGTGAGGCAACAGAGATAACCACCAAGACACCGTGCTGCCTGATTGATATTCTTACTTTTTAAAAATACATTTAACTGAAACTGAGGCCACGTTTACACATAGCCGGGTATTTACAAAAACGGATATTTCCCCCTCTACGTTTTGAAAAATACCATCATTTACACAAGATCGTTTTCAAAATCTCTTCATTTACACAAACCCGCATAAATAAGCTGTTAAGGTGCTATGAGCAGCCAAACCTACAGGGGGCAGTGTAACGAGAAGATAAAGTCATGCTAGCCAATCAGAATCCTGGAAAAAACGTCAACAAATGACACGAGTAACTTCCAGTAAAGGCTGATTTATGGTTCCGCGTTACACCAACGCAGAGCCTACGGCGTAGGGTACGCGGCGATTTATCGCAGGACCATAATTCAGGCTTTACTTCCAAGACGGAACAAGAGTTTGGAGTGACAGAGAAGTGGAGTTACTTTTAAGTGTGACGTTAGAATATAAAATAGGTAAAATACAAGAAAATATTGACGGTGGCCAAACTAATTGTAAACACAGGTGGCACACGTGACGCTGGTGACGTTTCTGTCTCATAATGTGACGTTCTGAAGCCTAAATGTCCGTTTCCCTCCGTTTACAAGCAAACGTGAAGACAGAGTTTTTGCAAATCTCCACTTTGGCCGGAGTTTTCAGAAATGATGGTTTTTGGTGACTTTGAGCTCCGTTTTCGTGTTAAAGAATGGCCAAAACGCATGAAAACAACACCGTTTTTGCTACGCGTAAACAGGGCCTGAGCTCTCTTTGTCTTTGGTGTCCTAACTGCATGCGATGCAAGCGAGCGTCAGCGACAAAATCAATTCCATTGCTTTATTTTCTATTGGACTGTCCTAACTGGCCGCGAGCGACGCGGCGTGCCGTTTTGAGCTGAAAATTTCTCGGACGTCCTGCTTCTATTTTCTTCCTGCCGCTGGCGTTGAAAGCCGGTGAAAAGCGCTGTAGGAAACGGTCACGGATGAGGAACGGCTGATCCAGTTAGTTGAAATGAGAAGTTATCTCTATGATACCTCCTCATTTCACTACAAAAACCTCAATAAAGTGGCAGCTGCTGGAGGGAGATGGACAGGGAGCTGGAAGTTTCACCACTTATTATCTAAAGCTTGTGTCTTTTTCATTTACCTTAATCATTAATGTGATAACCAGTTTCTGCTTAGCGAGAGACTGACCAATGGGAGTCACGCTCGCTTCGTCTCGTCCGTTGACCTCGCTGAGCTGCGCGGATTCCAGCGCGTCGCGAGGTGCTGCCACTTTAGGAGCTCACGGGCGGGTAGTGCAGTGAGTAAAAGGTGAGTTTCAGCTGTCAATAAAAATAACGTGGGGGCCCATAACGGTTTCAGTGTGGACAGGGAGCGTCCGATGTAACGCAGTGCGACGTGATAGTCGTTAGGACACGGTGTAAGGGCAGGTGCTTTCCCCCCCAGCGCGCCCACCCCATGAAAGAGTTACAGGAGACTCCAATCAAAGATGATATCTGACATATTAGGATCTAATGTGTCAGAATTGCTGTCTGTTTAAAAGCTTACCACTGATGTCAGCTTTCTCAAAGCGAACCCAGATGATCTTCTCCTTTTCATCTGTGGGTAGAGCCCCAGTATAAGCCTGCAATTTGACAGATAAAAAAGAAGTGTAGACAGTATTTACACCACAACACATGTGAACATTGTGAGATTCCAAGACACATGTGTGACAGTCCATTTAATGGTAACAGGATGTGTTTTAGTGCTAGCGGATATTATTCCAGGCTAAGCCCACACAACTTTCCATTTTGATCTGTATTCAGGGATAATTTTTAATCATCAATTTAATGTTTTTTTGCATCATGAGTGTATCCTAAAGTGTTTTCTAAATATTTTTTATGCACACATTGTGGTCACTTTGGTATAACAAACAGCTGAAGATTCTGAATTAATTAGGGCCCGAGCACTGACAGTGCGAAGGCCCTATTGTATCTGTAGGAATTTTTTTTTTTTCCTCATTTTTATTTTTCCGAACGAAATGAGGGCCTTTTTGCCCCCCTCAAACATGCCCCAAAAGTCAACAAATTTTGCAAGCAAGCCAGGCCTGGCGACAAATGTGATATTTAATGGTTTGCATTAATGGGCGTGGCCTAATGGCTCAACAGCGCCCCCTAGAAAACTTTGTGCCTCAAGCCCCACAATACGGTTTGACGTACATGCACGAAAATCGCTACACACCTGTATCATGTTGCAACTTAAAGAAAAGTCTCTTGGCGCCATGGCCGAAACTGAACAGGAAGTCGGCCATTTTGAATTAATTGTGTCATTTTGGCGCAATTGGGACATTTTGGGATATCTGGATCAAACCAGCGACGCGTGGAGAACGTCATGACGCAATTCCCGTCATTTCTACTTCTTCTTCCTGTATCCAAATGCTGGTCCGCGCAACTTTTCTCTCACCTTCTTGTAAATCTTCTATCCCGGTACTTTCTACCGTCTACAAATGCAGAAATGTTCATATCCTTCATTACATTTATGAAGTGATTAGTCTCCTCCTGGTCTTGTGTTTCTCCGTGTTTATAAGAACTTCCTGGACTCAAAAGACCAGGATTCCTTGTGAACAGAGCATGTGCAGAAAACAAATTCATGTTCCTTTTGATGTTTACATGACCGAATTTTCGGGTTTTAAAAGGAGTAACCCAGGGCTCATATTCGGGTTTTTAAAAACGCACATTAACACGTTAGCTCAAACCTGTGGGAAAGAACTGAAATAAGGCACAGCCTGAAGAACGTCGGTGGAGCGCAGTGGAGGAGCTGCAGAACCCGTTGCTCTAAAAACAACTGTTTTAAACAGACACTGTGTCATTCAAACCACTGTATGTCTCACATACGAGTTGTGTGTCTTCTTTGTTTTGTTTTTATTTATTGATGTGGCTCAGATGGTTAAAAATCACTTTAATAGTGTGGTGGTAGAGGAAACTTACTTGAGGAACCACATCCTGCAGGAAAGTCACGACACTTTCCATGTACGACTGTTCCCTGTGAGAACAACAAAGTCATGTCAAATAAAATCCTGGAAAATTTCGTGTTTAGGGGATTTACAGATGTTAGGTCAAAAGATGTCAAAAGATCAAATTTAAGTTGTAAAAAGGTATGATACTAAAAGTAAGCCTGGCTTACTTTTAAATAGTCCTTTTATCATTGTTTTTCAAATGGCGTGGAACTGGGATTGCAGATTAACATCACATATAACAATATCACTTTTTTTTTAACATTCTGAAAAGATGAATAATTAAAAAAAAGGGGTTTTCTGTTCTTACGTTGCAGCTTGTGGTCGCACCAAAACTCCTCCAGCACAGCGACTCGGTCTGCGTGGAGAGTCTGATGCCATTCTTCTCAACTTTTTGTTTTTATCCTGAAAAAAAAAAAAGTACAAAAGGTCAAGCTCAGTATAACGGCAGACTGTACACAATCAACAATGAAAATTCATTTGTACTTCTACTAACTGGAACTAGCAACAAATGGAAAATTGCAGCATCCACACATTAGCATGAAATTACCTCTTCTTTGAGCAGAAGAAAAGTACCTTTTGATTTAAAAGCTATGATTTAGCCACAATAAATGGCAAAGTTATCATGTTTCCTCAAAAGATTTGAGATAAATACCCATAATCTTTCTAATTACTTTACAATCATAATAAAAGAGGTGCTTGACATCTTGATTGGTATACTAGATTTTAATTTCCATGAAAGTTGATAAATATGATCTTCAAAATCCTATAAGTTGGAACACCAACATGTCAATCAAAAGCTACCATTCCCCCTATCAGACCCCATTCACACAGGACGTCTTACTACGTATCATTTTGGTTTGTTTGGGGGTTTTTTTTTCCAGTTGTTGTCTATTCTGTCTGCTACTCTAGTGTGTAATAGATGCACTTACAAACCGCTGAATGTATCTGGGGCAAAGTGGGTTTCAGTGTTTTTCCCGAGCACACTTTGATATGTGGACTGCAGAAGCCAGAAGAAACAAGTACATTTGTTTTCCATTAAATTTGGAATTTATTAGATATTCCAGTATGCTAAATTCAGACACCCAGTCCTCGGAAACTTTCCGGCCACTGCCAAACAGACAAAAAAAAAAAAAAAAAAACAAGTGCTAAACTGAGTAATTTTGAATCCCGTTATTCCAGTCTGGTGTCCTCCCCGTTAAACAACTCAACGAGAGCCAACAGTTTCATACGCAGACCACTCTAATCACTACGAGTCAACGCAGATCCCTCACTCGCGTGTTTGGGTAGGAGTCAAAGAAAGACACATTAGCTCATGTACAGAAAGTATAGATCCAAAGAGACAATTCCTCAGTTATCATGTCAATATACATGTCTTTAAGTAGCCACTGAAAACTGCTTCTTTCTGCAGTTTGCTTGAGGCCTTAATGTACAGGATTGAAGCTAAGACCATAAGAAGGAAGGAAGATTACTTCTCACTCCGTTAGAATGGAGTCAGCTGAATTGTCCCAAACTTACGGAAGAGTATTAGGGCCTGACAAGAGAAAAAAAATTTGAGAGTGGAAGATTTTTTTTTATTGTGCACTTCGAGAAAAAAGTTGAAATGTCGAGAAAGAAGTCGAAATTAATGTTGAAATACAATTTCGAGAAAAAAGTCTAAATTTCGACATTTCGACTTTTTTCTCGACATTTCGTCATTTTTCTCGACATTGTACTTCAACATTAATCTCGACTTTTCGACTTTTTTCTCGACATTTCGACTTTTTTCTTAAAATTTTGACTTTTTTCTCGACATTTCGACTTTTTTCTTAAAATTTGACTTTTTTCTGGACATTTCGTCTTTTTTCTCAACATTTCAACTTTTTTCCTCGACATTTTTCTCGAAATTCTACTTCAACATTAATCTCGACTTTTCAACTTTTTTCTCGAAATTTCGACTTTTTATGCATAATTCGTGCATAATGAAAAAAAACCTTTCTCCTCTAAAATATTACTTTAATTTTTCTCCTGCCTGGCCCTAATAAAATATTATTTATATTTTTCTCCTGCCTGGCCCTAATACTCTTCCGTACAAACTCTTACTGATTTGTCTCTTAATAAAACATTTCCTCTTCTGTGGCAATATGACCTATACACCTGAAGCTGCCATCAGCCATGCTGCTTTGGAGTCTGTTCTGCCTGGAGGTATTACAGTGGAAATGTAAGCACTTAAAAAAAAAAAAGTTTGTTATGAGTATCTGTGATTACAGAAACGTGTTTACATGTGAAAGCAGCTAATTGAGCTTTTTTAAAAAGACCAGCTCACAACGAGAAAAAAAATAAATAAAATCCAGTTGAAATGAAGGATGCAGAGCAGGAAAAAAAACTGAGAATGAGAAGGATGACGCTTTGATCACCGACGGGAGTGCGAGGTCCCTGGGAAGTGGGGTGGAATAGAAAATAGGAATAGGGTGGGAGTTTTTAGATGTGGCTACAGGGACATGTTCCTAACTCCAGCATCTCTAAATGAATTATGGACAATACAGGTGGACAAAAGTCCTCGGAGAGACCAACAGAAGTGGGGCAGGAGTGCCTGTGAGGGAGTAATCCTGGACTGCTACGGAGCATCTCTGCCCGCCACAAGATCAACGGCTGTTTCCACTCACGCTGTCTACAGAGAGAGGTCACCTGTGCTACCTGCCCATGACCAAATCATGACTTACAGCTTAAGAAAACTCAAATATCCTATCTCAAAAAATTAGAATATTCTGGGAATCTTAATCTTAAACTGTAAGCAATAATCAGCAATATTAAAATAATAAAAGGCTTGCAATATTTCAGTTGATTTGTAATGAATCCAGAATGTATGACATTTTTTTTTTTTTTTTTTTTTTTTTTTTTTTTAAATTGCATTACAGAAAATAAAGAACTTTATCACAATATTCTAATTTTCTGAGACAGTCCTGTATTGCTAAACTTCATTCGTAGTAAATTCAACGTAAGGTGAAACAAATGTATTATTTCCCACTACATGCAAAGTGAGATATTTCAAGCCTTTATTTGTTATAATTTGGGTGATTATGGCTCACAGTTTATGAAAACCCCAAATAAAGAAATCTAAAAAAATGTGAATATATTATGAACTCAATAAACAATTCAATCATCAAAATTATAACAAATAAAGGCTTAACATATCTTGCTTTGCTTGTAATGAGACTATGTAATATACATGTATTGATTGATTGATGGAAGTTTTTATTTACGTGTCATGCACATGAAGTGCCCAGCCCGAGTGGGCTTAAAAGACACCAAAAAAAGAAAAAGGAACATAAAGCAAATGAAAGCCAGGCAACAGACCCTGTACCAATTAAACATATAAACAATCCTGACGCTTTATCCAGGCTTCAGAAACAAAATGAGCCAACTTAAAAACATTGAAGTTAAACAACCCGTCCATTCTATCATCGTCAGAGCACCAGAACATTTCTGGGTTTTTAACAGACATTTCAGTAAATAATGGAATTCTCAGTTCATCATACAGAGGGCAATATAACAGAAAATGTGATTCACTTTCCACTTCGTTAAGTTCACATAATGTATTAGTTTCACCTTTTAAGTTGAATTATTGAAATAAATGAACTTTTACACCATATTCTTCACCTGTATATTCTACATCTTGGCAGGTGTGGACGTACATAGAATAGGAGTCTATTTCAGTTGCTAGTATGGTTGTCTGTCTGTGCAGTCATGCAAGTTCAATGCTATTAAAACACTGTAAACTTTAATCAAAGCATTTAGTTTTTTCATATAAAATAAACACATTTCTATGCAGTTTAGAAGTTTTGGGGATTTCATTTTTTTGGCGCCTGCGCTGCTGAAAACGGGGTGTCCCTTACAGCAGTGTTTCCCAACCCTGGTCCTCGAGGCAGGTTTCCCTGCTTCAGCACACCGTGATAAAAGTACGTGTGTCATCAACAGAGCTGTGCAGACCTTGGTGACAAGCTAATTAGGACCATTAATTAGAATCAGGTGTGTTGGTGCAGGGAAACGTCTAAAACATGCAGGATAGGGGTGCCTCGAGGACCAGGGTTGGGAAACACTGCCTTACAGGACTGTCTCAGAAAATTAGAATATTTTGATAAAGTTCTTTATTTTCTGTAATGCAATTAAAAAAAAAAAAAGAAAAATGTCATACATTCTGGATTCATTACAAATCAACAGAAATATTGCAAGCCATTAATTATTTTAATATTGCTGATTATGGTTTACAGTTTAAGATTAAAATTCCCAGAATATTCAAATTTTTTGAGATAGGATATTTGAGTTTTCTTAAGCTGTAAACCATGATCAGCAATATTAAAATAATAAAAGGCTTGCAATATTTCAGTTGATTTGTAATGAATCCTGTATAGGACATTTTAGTTTTTGTAATTGCATTACAGAAAATCACAATATTCTAATTTTCTGAGACAGTCCTGTATGGCTCACAGGTTATGAAAACCCCAAATAAAAAAAATTAAAAAAAATTAGAATATATTATGAACTCAATAAACAATTCAATCATCAAAATTATAACAAATAAAGGCTTAACATAACTTGCTTTGCCTGTAATGAGACTATGTAATATACATGTATTAGTTTCACCTTTTAAGTTGAATTATTGAAATAAATTAACTTTTACACCATATTCTTCCCCTGTATATTCTACATCTTGGCATCTTGGTGGACATTCATAGCATAGGAGTCTATTTCAGTTGCTAGTATGGTTGTCTGTCTGTACAGTCATGCAAGTTCAATGCTATTAAAGCACTTTAAACTAGTTTTTTCATATAAAATAAAGACATTTCTATGCAGTTTAGAAGTTTTGGCGATATCCCTTTTTTTGGCTCCTGCGCTGCTGAAATCGGGGTGTCCCTTATTTCTATTTCTGAAAGGTGGCAATACCTATCAACAGGAGGGACAAGCTGTGTCTCCATTCCTCTACTGATGCTGTCTACCCAACTACAGCAACAGTTTGGATCCCTGCCCCTGGTTCCTATCCTCCCCCACCAGAAACCCCCTCAGATAACAACTGGATCAACTGTCAAGTCAACAAAACACCAGCTACTGGCTAACCTGAAGTTAAGCCTGATTTCTGCTCCCGCGTTAAATCGACGGCGTAAGGTACGCGGCGACGCACAGGGTACGGTGCGCGTCGCCGAGTACCCTACGCCGTAGGCTCTGCGTCGGTGTAACGCTGAACCATAAATCAAGCCCTTTACACTGGCCGCTAGCAGCGCTAACTGGCTAGCTGGCTGATAACTGTCCCCCCTGCTAGGATAAAAAACGACATATTTGTGACCTTTTCAAGAAGAATTTGTAAGCAACTACCTTTATGAACGGACGCACTTAACAGTGCCAGTGTGTTTAGTCCCAGACTCGTGCTCTGGTCCGGAGAGCTCTCTCTACTGACACTGAACCAAACAGCCACAACACAAACACACGGCTGGCGGAACTGCGCTGGGGCCGGGAGCCAATCAGAGGAGAGGAACTGGTATCGGCGAGCCAATCAGAGAAGAGGAACGGTATCGTCGAGCCAATCAGAGAAGAGGAACGGTATAATCGAGCCAATCACGTCGTCGCAAAGGAGGACCTCTGGGCTACGTCACCAAAGCTACTTGCAAAATAAAACAACGTGTGTTTGCACCCTGCACACAAGTCAGAAAGACTGGCTACTGCTCCTTAAAAGCAGTTCTGGAGTTGAGGGGGGGTGAGGGGGGATGGATGGCATCCCCCCCTGAAATAAAAACGGTCAAAATCATCCCCCCCTGAAATAAAAACGGTCAAAATCACCCCCTCCTGAAATAAAAACTGTCAAAATCACCCCCTCCTGAAATAAAAACTGTCAAAATCATCCACCCCTGAAATAAAAACTGTCAAAATCACCCCCTCCTGAAATAAAAACTGTCAAAATCATCCCCTGTAAAACTGCCATCCCCCCTTTCCATCCCTTATGTCATTTCATCAATGAATGTGGTTTTACTGCTATTTCCACATTTAGAGTCATCACCAGAAAAATAACATCAGAAAAACAACTTATTTGACAATTTTCACCTGTTTCAGGTAAATTTTCACTTGAAATAAGTAGAACAATCTGCCAGATTTGCCTGAAGATTTATCTTCTCATTACAAGCAAAAAAATCTTGTTCGACCGGTAGATTTTTCTACTTATTTCAAGTGAAAATCTACTTGAAACAGGTGAAAATTGTTGTCTTTTGACAGTGATGAGTTTTGTTTTAAGTGTAATGAGATTTTTTACTAAAATGAATTATTTTAACTAGAAATAAGACAAATATTCTTGTTAAGATTTAGAGTTTTTGCAGTGATCCATTGTACTTATCCTGTGAAGGACAGAGTCATATTGATAAGTTCAGAAAACTGTTTTTTATTGTTGTGTTTTGATGTATTTGATGTAAGCCCAGTGGATATTTAAAGTGTGCTTTTTTTATATATACCTTTTCATACTTTCGTGTATATTTTAAAAACCCATCCTTTTAATGTTGGAAATTCTCCCCATGAGTGAAATGGAAAGAGAATTCGAATGGCTGAGATCATCTTCTATTATCTTTAAGAGCTGAACATAATTTAGTTTTGTTAGCTTTGACAACCTATGTAGATATTTACTCTTAAATATCAGATGTTTTCTGACTGTAATTTAGTAGTGGACATTTTCAGGAAATTGCAGTTAATACACATAACTGTGGATTTGGACCAATTGATAGAGTAGTCAAATACGGATGAAAATCCACCCATAAATGTAATTATCTGTGTGAGTGAAGTTTGTGAGTTCTGGAAGAAGAGTAATACATCATCAGCATAAATACTTCTAAAATTTTGCATATTATGCTTTTAATATTCTTATTTTGCCTAATAGCAGCTGCTAAAGGCTCAATAAATATTGCAAACAGTGAAGGAGAAAGAGGACAGCCGTACCTCTCTGCAAGTTAAAGCTTGAAGAAGTTTGATCATTTGTCCTTACACATGCTTTGGGAGAGGTACTAATGTCTTTATCCAATTAATAAATGATGAGCCAAATCCAAATTTTTTGCAAAGTTGCCCATTAAAATTCCCAGTTTAAATCAAATGCCTTTTCTGCATCTAGAGATATAATTGTAGTTTCCAAATTGTTAACATTAGAATAGTTTATAATATTAATAAGCCTACGTGTATTAGTGGAAGATTGTCTAACCTTTATGAAACCAGTTTGGTTCAGGTGTATAATAGAAAGACTTATTCTTAGCAAGAGCTTTGCAGATTATTTTGAGATCTACATTTATAAGGGATATTGGGCGGTAGCTCGCTGGAAGCGTTGGATCCTTGTCTGGTTTTAATTGGAAGCTGATATCATCTGAGTTCATGTTTGACGGTAAAGTGGTGTTCTTCTTGATGTTTAAGATCATCAGTGTTGTGCAAGTTCATACTTCTCATGAACTACTTCAAAGTTCAGTTCACATAGTTTAAAAATGAACAGTTCATGTTCATAGTTCACCATTTTCATTTTGAACTAGTTCAAATTCAGTTCATTTCAATATTTTTAGGTGCGAAGTGTCAGGGTTTGACATTCCCCCCAGCCTTTCAGTTTCTGTTTTGCCTCGCCTTTGTACCATCTGCCCTGATTGTCTGCACCTGTGTCTCGTCATGTCTCGTTATCCCCTGAGTATATCTGGTCTTGTCATTCCCTTGATCCCTGTCAGTCCATACTGTTTTGTCCTCCATGTTTCCTGCCACGTTTTTCCTGCTAAAGTTTTTGACCCCTGTTTAGTTTCTTTTGATCCTGCCAAGCAGCGCTTTGTTTTTTGGTTTTCTGGAATAAATCCTTGGTTTTTGCAACTCCTGCCTCCTGCTCTCCTGCGTTTTGGTCCACACCATACACCAGACGTGACAATAAGTACGAATGAAACGCTCCCCTATCCTAAAATTGTTCACTGTATACAGCAGTGGTCTCCAACCCTGGTCCTCAGGACCCTGTTCTGCATGTTTTAGATGTTTCCCTGCTTCAGCACCCTGATATAAATGACTGTCATTAACAGACTTGTGCAGACCTGGATGACAAGCTGATGACGACCATTAATTAGAATCAGGTGTGATGATGCAAGGAAACATCTAAAACATGCAGGACAGGGTTGGAGACCCCTGCTGAATACAATCATGTTTTGTCCTAGTGGCTTTTCAACTTAACTCAGAGGCTGTAAATCTCCAACAATGTAGTCCATTATCAGTTTGTCTACCTGTTGCAGGTAAATCAACCCCCTGAAGGTGCAGCAGTGACTGGGGTCGTTTGGGGCTGTCTTCTTGCTCTTTCCTGATCACTTTTTTTCATTGTCAAGGACTCGCAGATATTTTCTCACACTGGACGGATGCTTTAACTCCACATGACGTTTCAAATGTGAAGTTGACGAGGCAGACGTTCAGACTTGTTTTCTCAGAGCAGGTTGACATGATTTGCACAGAAAGGTTGGATTTTTACCGTCGGACTCTTTGGGAGACGATGTGTAAAATTCCCGCAAATAATGATAAGGATCATCATCTGACGGCTCGCTGACGCTGCGTCAGCAACGTCTGCAACGTCTCTCTCTTCACTGGTCATGTAAAGATGCACCGGGCTCGGGCCTCCGTTGCCATGGAGCTGGTGCCCGTTGTTATGCTAGTGTGTGCGCTGCATTGTGGATAATGTAGTGTGAAGTCGCCGTCTCGTCGAGTATTTTAAATGTGCGTGCCGCCCGCTTGTGAAATAAGGATTATTCCGTAATAATTGGACCTAAACAGTGAAGCTGAAACTCACATAATCTGAACAGTTCAAATTCCAGTTCGTGATCTGCAGAATGAACCAGTTCAGGTTCAAGTTCGTTATTTGCAAATATGTTGCGTTCAGTTCAATGTTCTCACAGAAATGAACGTGTTCAATGAACGCGTTCATTTGAACTCGCTCATGCACAACACTGAAGATCATTTAATGAAATGTAGGTAGCTAATATCGTCCAGAATTCTTTGTAAAATTCTGCTGGAAAGCCGTCTGGGCCCGGAGCTTTATTATTGCGCAAATGCTGGAGAGCTTCATGGAGTTCTCCCACTGAAGCTTTTCTGCTTCTTCAATCAGGAAGCGCAGACCGTGCTAAAGTGTTGACCGAGGAGTGGCTGTGTTGTTTTGGGGTTCCATGTGTCGATGAGTCTTCATTCATTCTTCATTCATTCTCAAACTTGCTTCCCTCACCCACAGAGCTCTCTGTGAGCTACGAATGCTACATGGTCATCCACACGGAGATGAGATGAGAGATGTTCATTTGTTTTCTCTCTTGCAGATTCCAAAGGCCGGTGTGCTCATTGAGTGTTTCCCTGTGTTTCTCTCATTTCAGGTTTGCAGCGGATGCCACCCCTCAACACCCCCCCCGTTAGCTGTGGCTGCACTCACGACACGGTGCTTCGCATTTATGTGGTAGGCTAAACTTGAGCTGGTTCGGTGGAAACTTTGGAGTTCTTTTCCACTGTACCTTTATCAGTGGTGCCGTCGAGGCGTTTTTGTAAATTGTGTTTTGTATTTTAAATTCCCCATTCACTGGGCTGACAACTTTCACATCCTCCTCCATTTTCACCTCTCTTCTCCGCTACTCCGCTTCCTCCCATGCCTGTCTAGCTACAATGGGAGACCAGCGTCTGCTAAACAAGCCCAAACACAGGTGTCAAAGGGGTGGTTCTGTGCGGTTTGGTACTACAAGAACCAAGTCTCCAATGAAATAGTTTTAAGTTCGTTCTTCGAGGGTGAGCAGCGCTTAGTAACCCACAAACAAAACAGGGGTGCAGCAACAAACATTTATTGCGCAAAGACTGTTATAAAATCAAGGGTGTCACTTAAAATGGGAGAACTGTTCTTAAAATGGCCAATCCATAAAAGGTAAAAAAGGTTAAAAGGTGAACAGTCTCAGTCATTCTGTTCCGGGCTCACTGTCCTCTAGCGCCCCCTCTGGAAGCATCGGCAGTCAGGCCCACGCCAACAGGGATCCCCGGTCCGAGTCCGCCGGGGGCTCCCCAACCACCTGGGCCCCCATGGGCCTCTGTACATCAGTCCATCCTCCTCAGCTCTGCCCATTCTCCGTCCAGCCACCACCGTTCCTTCTCCGTCCATCCACCACAGTCCATCCACTCTCGTTCCTCCACTCTAGTTCCTCCACTCTCCAGCTCGAATGGATCTCCCTTGAATATCTATGGGGAATGGAACCCTCCCCTGGTCCACCAGTGGTCTGGGGGGGCCAGCCTGCAGTGGTTCATTGGCCACTGCAGCTGTCAGTCAGACTCCGGTTCCTGCCTTAATGGTGTTCAGCTGTGTCTAATCAACTCAAAAAACAGGTAATTGCATGCCAACTCAAAAACACAGAAAAAGTTACATTTCAAAGAACAATAACTAAACAAAGCAACAAAAACATGCATGCAAATAAAATGTTTAACACAATAACATAATAAACAAATAATTAGACACAGCCTGGCACTCAGCATGACACAGGGACAACCAATCAATGTCCACTTCAAGGTGGGAATGACCATTGATTTCCACCCACAACTCAAGCACAAGAAGCCCACCGCACAAACACAGATTTCATAATAAAAGCAACTTGCAAACAGAAAAAGTAAAGTTAGAGATTAAAAAATAGATTAAGTGATTAAAAAAAATAAACGCGCTAAATATGCCTGTAATTAATAAAAAATGTTTTATTAACATACAGTACAAACAGTGACAAAAGACGACATCAGTTAGAATGATGTGTGTGTGTGTGTGTGTGTGTGTAAATAATATGATGAAAGAGGATAAATAAATTAAGAATATTAATTCGAAGATGAATAAATAAACAAATAAATAATTATCATATAGAGTGATGTAGCACGATATAATATAAATATATGTAATACTATAATAGCATAATCATATAGTAATATCCTAATATAACATAATTTTTATAATATTATAACATATAACAAAATGATATCACCACACTATAATATATAACAATATAATAATACTATAGTTTAACATCCCATGAGATTTCATAACTTAATATAATAATACACTATGAAACAATATATCATGATAATGCCAGGAATAATTATTAGAGTTAGAATTGGTAATTTATGTATTGCAGTGAGGGGTGAGGTCAGACCGGGGCGTCAGGGAAGCGAGCAGGAGGCCCCCACCCGACTCCAGTTGCCCGACCGGGAGCCCCAGCATGAGGCAGGTAGGACGGCAGTGAAAGGAAAACCCCCCTCCCTTTTTGATTTTAAGCATTTTTAAATTTTTATATATATATATATTTGTTTTGTTTTGTTTTGTTTTTGTAATTAATTAATGACGATTAACGCGCTAATTCAACACCCCTAGTTGTAACCACACAGATACAATACAAATGTTGCTTGAAACCATTGTTCAATTGAACATTTGCAAACACTGCTGCTAAGTTGCATAGTGTTGGAAGCTTAGTTCTTGGTGATTACATCGTTGACGGCAGAAGACGTCGGTAGTAGGTATGGAGTGTATAAGATGTCAGGGTTTTACATTCCCCCCAGTTTTCCGTTTCTGTTTTGCCCCGCCTGTGTCCCATCTGCCCTGATTGTCTGCACCTGTGTCTCGTCATGTCTCGTTATCCCCTGAGTATATCTGGTCTTGTCATTCCCTTGTTCCCTGTTGGTCCGTACTGTGCTTCCCTCCATGTGCTCCTGGTTTTTGATTCCTGTTCCAGTTAATCTTGATCCTGCCAAGCAGCGCTTTTGTTTTTGCCTTTGTTGGAATAAATCATTTTTGTTTTTTGAGAACTCCTGCCTCCGGCCTTCCTCTCTCTCCTGCATCTGGGTCCTCACCACACCAGCGTGACACAGGCCCTGACAGAACGGACCGACCACAAATGGACCCAGCGGGAGAATGGATTTCCCTCTGGAGTTCCCTCTGGGAAAATAGGAGGTGGCTCGAGGAGAAGTCCTCCTTCAGGGGAACACGCCTGGCTCGGGGTGGCCCCAGGAGCATTCAGGCTCTGGAGCATTCAGGCTCTGGAGCGACAGCGTCGATGTCAGCCCCAGCTAGCCGCTGTTCTGGCGGTGGTCTCAGGCGCATCGTTGGTGGTGGTCCCGGACGCTCAGCCCCTGCTCCGGTGATGGTCCCGGACCCCCCGCAGCCAGCGCTATGGACCCGGGTACCCCCGCAGCCAGCGCCCGGACCCGGGTACCCCCACAGCCAGCGCCCGGACCCGGGTACCCCCGCAGCCAGCGCCCCGAACCCAGGCTCCCCCTCAGCCAGCTCCACGTGTCCTGGTTCCCATGCCAAGCCAAGTTCCCATGCCAAGTCAAGTTCTCATGCCAAGCCCCACGCCAAGCCAAGACTCCCTTTCACGTCAAGAGTCCCCGTCACGTCAAGATTTCCCGTCACGTCAAGAGTCCCCGTCACATCAGGAGTCCCCGTCACGCCCCATGCCAAGCCCCATGCCAAGTCGTCCAGGTCCCACGCAAAGACCCAGGCCTGGGCCTCGGGGTCGTCCCCCCGAGCTGTCTCGCCGGTCTGCCGGGCCTCGTGGGCGACCCCCGGAGCTTTCTCGCCGGTCTGCCTGGCCTCGTGGGCGACCCCCGGAGCTTTCTCGCCGGTCAGCCCGGCCTCGTGGGCGACCCCCGGAGCTTTCTTGCCGGTCGGCCCAGTCCCGAGGTCGGCCCCCGGAACGTTGGCCGTGTGTTGGCCCTGGGTGATATGTCCATGTAGGGGACATCTGGGATCTGTCCCTTGAGGGTTTGACATTCCCCCCAGCTTTTCAGTTTCTGTTTTGCCCCGCCTGTGTCCCATCTGCCCTGATTGTCTGCACCTGTGTCTCGTCATGTCTCGTTATCCCCTGAGTATATCTGGTCTTGTCATTCCCTTGTTCCCTGTCGGTCCGTACTGTGCTTCCCTCCATGTGCTCCTGGTTTTTGATCCCTGTTCCAGTTAATCTTGATCCTGCCAAGCAGCGCTTTTGTTTTTGCCTTTGTTGGAATAAATCCTTTTTGTTTTTTGAGAACTCCTGCCTCTGGCCTCCCTCTCTCTCCTGTATCTGGGTCCTCACCACACCAGCCTGACACAGGCCCTGACATAAGAAGAGCTGGCATGTAGTAATTGTCTGATTAAGCCAACAATAGAATGTCAACATGTCTAACTATAAGCTTAAGAAAAAAAGTGTAAGCTGAGGGATGTGAACGAGAGGATAAAGTCACATCAGAGGCCCACACGGTCACCTGCGGGGTTCCCCAGGGCTCAGTACTAGGACCATCTCTGTTTGCGATATACCTGCTCCCCCTTGGTCATGTAATAAGCAGGTGTGGCAGGGTGGAGAGGTGGATGGGACACGCACTGGTGTCCCATCCGCCTGAGTGGCTGGTTCTATCCACCCTGCCTGCCTTATAAGGCAGAGCCGGACAGCAGCAAAGGGGCCGGAGGAGCTGCAGCTGTGTGATGCTTGTGCACATGTGGGTGGTTTGTGAGAAATAAAAAGGGTCTGCACGAAACGCTGTGTCTCTCCATCCTTCGGTCGGCCCCGGTAGCACTCGCCCTGCTACATCTGGCACCCAACGTGGGGCGAAGGATGGAGGAGAGAGCCATGGAGCGGGTCCGGGACGCGCTCGCCCAGGTCATGGCGGACCTGGCCGCCCTGCGCCGGGACCAGGGCGGGCATCAGCTCGCTGTGTTGGCGGCTTCAATGCCCGCGGACTGACCCATCCCTCCACCCCGTCTGAGGTTCACCGCGGCAGCGCTGGTGGCGCCGCAGCTTAGGGGCCGTGAGGCAGAAGCTGCGGGCCGCCAGGCGACGGCTCCCGAGGCGGCAGGGCCAACGGAGCGACCCACCCCTGCACCCCATCTGAGGTTCGCCGCGGCAGCGCTGGTGGCGCAGCTTAGAGGCCGGGAGCCAGAAGCTGCGGGCCGCCAGGCGACGGCTCCTAGGACGGAGGCGGCGACGGAGACGGAGGGGGAGACGGAGGCGGAGTTGGCTGGGGAGGCGGCTGCGGAGGCGCAGCCGCCAGCGACGGCGGGTCCCGCGGAGACGGGGCCGGACCTGCGGCCAGAGCAGAGTGTGGGGGAAGAGGCGGTCCTGGAGGCGGACCAGCAGCCCGCGCAGGGCTGCGTCACCAAGGAGGGCGTGGTCCGGGACGCACCAGCTCCAGAACGGGGCTGCGCCGTGAGGGAGGTGGTCCTGGAGGCACCGTGTGGCCCGAGGCCACCATGGGCCCGGCCCCGAGAGCGTCTTCCACGGCGGGCGGGCCGACGCCGGGGTCGCCCCCCTCGACCGTTGCACTGGTCAGGCCGACGCCGGGGACGACCCCCCGACCAGGAAGGCCCGGGGGGGGTTCCGGGCTTCCTCTCCCGCTCCGAGGGGGCGGGGGGGGGGGGGAGTAGGCTCGGCCGGACGAACCCCGGCTCGAGGTTGGCGTTGGGGGTGTGTGGCAGGGTGGAGAGGTGGATGGGACACGCACCGGTGTCCCATCCGCCTGAGTGGCTGGTTCTATCCACCCTGCCTGCCTTATAAGGCGGAGCCGGACAGCAGCAAAGGGGCCGGAGGAGCTGCAGCTGTGTGATGCTTGTGCACATGTGGGTGGTTTGTGAGAAATAAAAAGGGTCTGCACGAAACGCCGTGTCTCTCCATCCTTCGGTCGGCCCCGGTAGCACTCGCCCTGCTACAGCAGGCATGGACTGTCATTCCACTGCTATGCAGACGACACACAACTGTATTTAAAAACTGGCTCTAGCCACTCCGACCACTCTGCACTCTACACCTCTTTCACTCTCACTACCTGCCTGGAGGAGATAAAAGCATGGATGAAGCAAAACTTTCTTCAGCTAAACAGCTCCAAGACTGAGGCCATCCTAGTTGGTACTCCGCACCAGGTCAGCACTTCCACCATAACCAGTATCACCATCTCTGATCAAAACATTCCACTACTTCCAGTGATCACCAACCTTGGGGTAAAAATGGACCCCCTTCTCACATACGAGGCCCACATTCAACAAGTCTGTAAAACCTTGTACTATCACTTCGAGAACATCGCCAAACTCCGTCCTTCACTCACCATGGCAGATGCTAAAAAGTTGGTCCATGCTTTTGTTTCCTCCAGGCTGGAATACTGCAATGCACTCATCGGGATTCCTAGCAAGAGCACTCAAAAGCTTCAATACATTCAGAACAGCTGCTAGGATCCTGATGAGGGTGTGAAAATACAGTCATATCACTTCTCAAAACCCTCCACTGGCTCCCTGTATCACTCCTGTATCACTCCGGATTCATTACAAGGTCTCTCTCCTCACCCATCGATGTGTTCATGGAACTGCCCCGACTTCCCTCGGATTTCCTCACTCCTCAGACATCCTCACGCTCCCTCCGTTCCTCCTCCACCTACTGTACCTCCTACAAAACCCAACAAACTAAACTCCGCACAATGGGTGATCGAACCTTCAGTTCTGCTGCTCCTCGCCTATGGAATGCCCTCCCAGACGACCTGAGGTCATTGCAGACTGTGGACGCTTTTAAACGTGGCCTAAAAACCCACCTTTTTAAAAAAGCCTTTTCCTGTTGATTTTATTCATGGTCGATTTTATCTTGTAGCACTTTGAGACTTGTTTTTAATGAAAAGTGCACTAGAAATAAAATGTATTATTAGGGCCCGAGCACTTACCTATTGTATAGGCCCTATTGTATCTGCAGGAATTTTTCTTTCTTTCTTCAGACGAAATGAGGGCCTTTTTTCCCCCTAAACGTGCCCCAAAAGTCACCAAATTTTTCACGCAAGCCAGGCCTGGCGATAAATTTGATATTTCATGGTTTGCATTAATGGGCGTGGCCTAACGGCTCAACAGCGCCCCCTAGAAAACGTTGCGCTTCAAGCCCCACAATACGGTTTGACGTACAGGCACGGAAATCGGTACACACCTGTATCATGTCGCAACTTAAAAAAAAGTCTCTTTTCCGCCATGGCCGAAACTGAACAGGAAGTCGGCCATTTTGAATTAATCGTGTCATTTTGGCGCAATTTATGCCATTCCTTCGGCAGTTAATGCGGCCCGAACCATAACGTGCACGCAGGTGTGTTATACATCAAAATGTGTGTCTCCATCCTGCGACGATGCGCATTACTTTTCTCAGTCAAAAGCGTTACCGTGGCGACGCTTCATCTGATTGGTCCATATGTGATAGTTCCTACTTTCTTCAATAACTTTTGAACGGGTAATGATAAAGAAATGTGGGTGGTGTCATCGGACTCGGTATTGAGTACTTGACCTTCATTGGCCTGAATTAGCCCCGCCCCGTCTTCTGATTGGTCAATATTTGATAGTCCCTATTTTCTGGCATAACTTTTGAATGGTTTGACATAGAGAGTCGTGGGTGGTGTCATCAGTTTCTGTTTTGACTCCTTCGCCTTAAATGGTGCAAATTAGCCCCGCCCCTTCTTTTGATTGGTCGATATGTGATAGTTCCAATTTTCTGCAATAACTTTTCAATGGTTTGACATAAAGACTCATGGGTGGTTTCATTGGACTCGGTTTTGAGTCCTTGAACATGATTGCTGCAAATTAGCCCCGCCCCTTCATCTGATTGGTCGATATTTGATAGTTCCTACTTTCTGCCATAACTTTTGAATAGTTTGGTATAGAGCAGGGGTCACCAATCCTGGCCCTCAAGGGCCGGTGTCCTGCATGTTTTAGAGTTTTCTCTGCTTTATCACACCTGATTCTAATTAATCATCGTCATCAGCTTGTCATTGAGGTCTGCACAATTCTCTTAACGACAGAGTCACTTTTATCACGGTGCAATGAAGCAGCGAAACATGTAAAACATGAAGGACACCGGCCCTCGAGGACCAGGATTGGTGACTCCTGGTATAGAAAGTTGTGGCTGGTGTCATCCGCTAAATGTCCAGGCCTGAAGAATCTACATGCAAGTCATACAAGCGCTTCCACTGCAGCACGCCTGAACGTGCACAAGGCTACGAGGGCCCGTTCATTGCTGCTTAAAGCTTAAATTATTATTTTTAATTGTTGGGGTAAAGGTAGGTCTAAAAAGAAATGTAGCTCTCTTCAGGCAATACAGACACAGGTCGTTCTTTATAAACAGGCGTTTATTGCTGGGGCTTCTGCATCCACCTCCTCCTCATCCCTCATCACGCCGTGAGAACTACATAAATAACAATTGTACAGCATGAAAGGAAACAAAGCTTAGCATAAGTAAGTAAGTAAGTAAACTTTATTTATACAGCGCCCTTCACAGACCATGGTCACAGAGCGCTTCACAATTAAAATAAAAACACAGTTAAGAGATACATACAAATTTAAGATTAAAAGGCCAAGACAACACATTTACGATCATAACAGCCCCAAGACCATTAGGTAAAAGCCTGCACAAATAAAAAGGTCTTTAGTTGCCTTTTGAAGGAGTCAACAGACTCCATGGAACGCAGAGAGAGCGGAAGATCGTTCCAAAACCTGGGAGCAACGGCCTGGAAGGATCGGTCTCCTCTGGTCCGGAAGCGAGTACGAGGAACCATCAGCAGATTCTGATCCACAGACCTCAGAGCCCGAGCTGGGGTGTAGGGCTGGATCAGATCGCTGATGTAAGGTGGAGCCTGACCATGCAAAGCTCTGAAAGTTAAAACCAGAATTTTAAAATGTATCCTAAAGAAAACTGGCAGCCAATGAAGAGCTTTGAGAATAGGGGTTATGTGTGACCTCCTATTAGAGCGGGTCAGAATTCTTGCTGCGGAATTTTGCACTAGCTGCAGGCGAGACAGCTCCTTCTTGTTTAGACAAGAGAACAAACTGTTACAGTAGACCAAACGCGAAGACACAAATGCGTGAATGACCAGCTCCAAATCATTTTTCGACAACATTTTCCTGAGTTTAGAAATATTCCTCAGATGAAAGAAGCAATTCCTTGTCAGCTGTTTGCAGTGTTGCACTAATGACATGTCTTTGTCAAACACAACACCCAGGTTTCTTAGGCTCGGTTTAACAGACTGGCCCAAGTCACCCAAATACTGGTTAATCCCAGGAATGGAGTCATCAGGGGCAATAACCAGGGTACATACATGCATACATGTAGAAAAAACAAACACTGTATCCACGTGTAAAAAAAAATACCTCGTTGGCCGCTTGTCCTGAAGAGAGGTTCCTTTAAGAGTCTTTATAAAGTTTCTTGACATCTGCTTCAGCTTCAGAGGTTTATTAACATCTGCCTCAGCTTCGGAAGTTCGGAGTTATGCTCATAGCGAAGTCCTGTGAGAGACATCCGCTCCGTTGCGTCCCTCGTGCGTCCCTCGTGCACAAACCAAAGCCAAACAACCAGCCACGTGCAGCGCAGTGAGTGAGTGGTCGAGCGAAAGAGAGAGAGCAGCCCGTTGCAGCGTCACTGAGAACAGACAGGTGCGCCCAATCGTTCCCAATCATAACAAATAACATCAATTTACTATATTATTAACTTAAATTTTAACTTTACATCAATAAATTGTTCATCCCTTTAACACATGAAAATAAAATACTTTGCAAAGGCACTTACACTCCCACCAAATCACTCATTAACTTGGAATGTGGGATTTTAAACCAATATCTTAAAAGGAATCAATAAATGAAAGTAAACAAAGTCTGAATGAATGTGACTTTATGTATGCAACTTAGTTAGCCTCAAGTAAAGTAACTACTTTGTGAATAGGCCTTTCTAGGTGACCTGACCTAGGGTGTGGTTTTCCCTTATCTGGTGTAGTGTCACTGACTTGTAGCTTCAGCTTTCGCACAGACCCGACCGTCTGCACTAGTGAGCTTCTACAACCCTAGCAAGCTTCCACTCGTTTCTTGGTGCGCTATCATCTTGTAGGATCACAATGTCACCCACTTGTGAATTTCGAGTTGATTTTTGCCATTTCTGTCGTTGTTGGAGGTTCAGCAGGTATTCCCTCTTCCATCTCTGCCAAAATTCATTGGATAAGAACTGTACTCTTCTCCACCTCTTATGCAGATAGAGGTCTTCTTTACAGAACTGTCCAGGAGGGGTAGAATGATCGATGATTTCATGGTTAGTATATGGTTAGGAGTGAGAGGCTCTGGACCGATAGGATCATGAAGATGTTCAACACTTAGTGGTCTGCTGTTGATTATGGCCATTGTCTCATAAAGAAATGTCCTCAGAGATGTTTTGTCAAGTCTGCTTGCAGATTTGTCAAGCATGGCAGTTAAAATCCTTCGGATTGTTCTGATTTGGCGTTCCCAAACTCCGCCCATGTGACTCGCTGATGGGACATTTGTCACAAACTCACAACCGAATGCTCGTTGACGTTCTTGATCCATTCCTTTGAGCAACTCTGAAAGCTCTCTCCTAGCACCCATGAAATTTGTTCCCTGATCGCATCTTAGTTGGCGTACAGGTCCTCTGATGGATATGAACGTTCGAAGCGCATTCATGAACGCATCTGTTGTCATGTCATCTAGTGTCTCAATATGTACAGCTCTGGAGCATAAGCAGGTGAACAGCAATCCATATTGCTTTAACTCCTTTCTTCCTTCTTTTACGCTAAAGGGGCCGAAGCAATCGAGACCGCAGTAAGTAAAAGGAGGGGAAGTTTCGGTTCTCTCTTCTGGAAGATCCGACATTTGTTGAACTTCTGTACTTCTCCTGTATAACCTGCATTTTACACACTTGTAAATATGTGAGGAGACATTTCCACATCCTAAGATCCATATCCCATTTGCACGCAACTCATTCATGGTCATGCCTCTTCCTTGGTGGTGTACATGCTCATGATAATGTTTGACAAGGAGGGCTGATACATGCGATCTTTTCGGAAGTATTGCAGGATGTTTTACGTCATGATGTAAGGCTGATTGAGATAGGCGTCCGCCCACCCTGAGTACACTGTTCTCGTCCAAGAAGGCGTTCAACTGGTGTAACTTGTTGCGCTTGTTCAGGGTGTCCTTTTTTTGCTTAATTTTCTGAATGTCTTCAGTGAAGGCTTCTTCTTGCACCAACTTCATGATGAAGATTTCCGATTCTCCTCTTTCTTCGAGGCTAGTTGCTTCATTTGTCCTCGGCTGAAGTCTCTTAAATTCTCTGACAAATCTCTTGAGTCTCGCGACAGCTCTCACGATTCTGGAACAATCAGAAAATTTTGTGAAGCGGTTCACCATTGAACTCACTTCTTTCGCCTTGACTGTGTGAACATGAGCCTTGCGAAGCTCGGGGTCAGTTGTATCTACTTCTCCCACCATATGCTCTTCAAATGGGAGGTTCTCTTGCCAAAGGAAGTTGGGTCCTTTCAGCCAGTTAGACTCTCTCAGCTGAACTGCACTCAGCCCTCTTGAAGCATGGTCAGCCGGGTTGTTTTCGGAGCTTATATGTCGCCATTGTTTAGGGCTTGTGCTAGACCTTATGCGTTGAATCCGGTTGGCTACGAATGTGTGAAACCTCTTGGCATCATTGTTAACATAGCCAATGACCACCTTTGAGTCAGTCCAATAGTACTCTTGGAGGTTTTGAATCTCAAGCTCCCTTTTGACAACATCACCATTGCGGACTGAGGTCACGGCTGATGACATTTCAAGTCTCGGGATGGTCGTTAATTTGGTAGGTGCTACTTTTGCTTTCCCAACAAGTGAACAAGTGACCTTTCCTGTGTCACTTATTGCTCGAAGATATGAGCATGCACCGTATCCATTGAAGCTTGCATCGGAAAAGTTATGCAACTCGTATCGTGTTACTTCCCCAAAGCTTGATGGAAGGTAGCTTCTTGTTATCTTCAGGGCTGCTAAGTGTGGTGAATCATGAAGCCATGACTCCCATTGTGGCAGAATGTGCTCAGGGAGGTCTTCGTCCCAGCTTACTTTGTCTCGACATAGTGCCTGAAGGATCTGCTTACCAACTAGTATCAGAAACAGAATCAGAATCAGAAAGGGGTTTATTGCCAAGTTTTCACACGAGGAATTTGTTATGGGGATTGGTGCAACACAATACAAATATAAAAACAAATATATAAGAGATAAAATAAAATAGAATGAAATGTATAAACAATAAAAAAGTATAAACAGTAAAATAAAATGTAGACCAGAAATGTACAAAATGAGGTTTTAAAGTGCCGGGTGAGTCTGTACAAAAGTGACTTAGAAACTTAGGATAGGTAAAAAGTATAAACAGAAATGTACAATGAAGTTTGTAAAGTGCCGGATATGAGTCTGTACAAATGTTACGGGGTTGGAATATTTACGTTAATGTAACGTAGAGTGGGATGGGGGGGCAGTCCTTGGTAGTCGGGGGGGGGGGGGGGAGGGGGGACCGGGGCCTTGTTGATGAGGAAGGCTGCAGACGGGAAAAAACTGTTCTTGTGGCGTGAGGTTTTGGTCCTGATGGACCGCAGCCTCCTGCCAGAGGGAAGAGTCTGAAACAGTTTGTGTCCGGGGTGGGAGGGATCTGCTGCAATCTTTCCTGCACGCTTCAGGGTCCTGGAGGCGTGCAGGTCCTGGAGAGATGGGAGGTTGCAGCCAATCACCTTCTCTGCCGAGCGGATGATACGCTGCAGCCTGCTCCTGTCTTTCACAGTGGCAGCAGCGTACCAGATGGTGATGGAGGAGGTGAGGATGGACTCAATGATGGCCGTGGAAAACTGCACCATCATTGTCTTTGGCAGGTTGAATTTCTTCAGCTGCCGCAGGAAGTACATCCTCTGCTGTGCTTTTTTGGTGAGGGAGGTGATGTTCAGCTCCCACTTGAGGTCCTGGGATATGATGGTCCCCAGGAAGCGGTGGGACTCCACAGAGTCTGCTGGGGAGTCACACAGGATGAGGGGGGCAGGTGGGGCTGCGTTCCTCCGGTAGTCCACTATCATCTCCACTGTCTTTAGAGCGCTGAGCTCTAGATTGTTCTGGCCGCACCAGGTCACCAGCTGGTCGACCTCCCACCTGTAGGCGGACTCATCACCATCAGAGATGAGTCCAATGAGGGTGGTGTCGTCCGCAAACTTCAGGAGCTTGACGGACTGATGACTGGAGGTGCAGCTGTTTGTGTACAGGGAGAAGAGTAGAGGAGAGAGAACGCAGCCTTGAGGGGATCCGGTACTGATGGTCCGAGGGTCAGAGACATGTTTCCCCAGCTTCACCCACTGCTTCCTGTCAGACAGGAAGTCAGTGATCCACCTGCAGGTGGAGTCAGGCACGTTCAGCTGGGAGAGCTTGTCCTGGAGCAGAGATGGGATGATGGTGTTAAAAGCAGAGCTGAAGTCCACGAACAGGATCCTGGCGTAGGTTCCTGTGGAGTCCAGGTGCTGGAGGATGAAGTGCAGGGCCATATTTACAGCATCGTCTACAGACCTGTTGGCTCTGTAGGCGAACCGCAGGGGATCCAGTAGTGGGTCGGTGATGTTTTTGAGGTGTGGCAGCACAAGGCGCTCAAAAGACTTCATGACCACAGAGGTCAGGGCGACGGGTCTGTAGTCGTTAAGTCCTGTGGTCCTTGGTTTTTTGGGGACAGGTATGATGGTGGAGGTTTTGAAGCAGGCTGGCACATGGCATGTCTCCAGGGAGGTGTTAAAGATATCCGTGAACACCGGAGACAGCTGATCGGCACAGTGCTTCAGGGTGGATGGGGAGACAGAGTCCGGTCCTGCTGCTTTGCGGGGGTTCAGTTTTTTGAATATTTTATTAACGTCCCTCTCCAGGATAGAGAGGGGTGTCACAGTGGTGTGGGGGATGGAGGATGGGGCCTCTGGGGTGTGAAGTGGTGGAGAGGCTCCAGCCCCTGCTGGGGAGGCGGGGGTGCTGTTGGAGGAATGGAACTGGGGAATGTGAGTGCAGTCCGGGGGGATGGTATCAGGACTGTCCCTTTGTCCTTCAAAGCGACAGTAGAACTCATTCAGGTCGTTGGCTAGGCGTCGATCGTTGATGGAGGGGGGGGGCTCTGGGTTTGTAGTTAGTAATCTGTCTCAGTCCCTTCCAGACTGAGCTGGCATCGTTATCTGAGAACTGTTGGCGTAGTTTCTCAGAGTACAGACGTTTAGCTGCTCTCACCTCCTTGCTAAACGTGTACTTTGCCTTTTTGAGCCTGTCCTTGTCGCCACTCCTGAACGCTTCCTCCTTCTGCAGCCGCAACCTTTTGAGCTTAGAAGAGAACCAGGGTTTGTCATTGTTGTAAACAACCCTGGTTCGTGTTGGAATACAACTGTCCTCACAGAAGCTGATGTAAGATGTAACAGCCTCTGTGAGCTCGTCCAGGCTGCTGGAAGAAGTCCTGAAAACATCCCAGTCAGTAGAGTCCAAACATGCCTGAAGATCCTCCGTAGCTTTCCTGGTCCACTGCTTTGAGGTCCTCACAGCAGGTTTGCAGAGCTTTAGTTTCTGCTTATATGCTGGAATCAGGTGGACCATCAGGTGGTCTGAGTGTCCCAGTGCAGCTCGGGGGACGGCATGATAGGCTCTGCTCACTGTAGAGTAACAGTGATCCAAAATGTTTCCCTCTCTGGTCGGGCATTTAATTAGCTGTCTGTATTTAGGGAGTTCGTGGCTGAGGTTACCTTTGTTAAAGTCACCGAGGACAGTAACTAAGGAGTCCGGGTTTGTCCGCTCCACGTTTAGTATCTGGTCGGCGAGCACGCGCTGAGCGTCCTGCACGTGGGCCTGCGGTGTGATGTAAACGCCGACCAGGATGAATGAGGAGAACTCACGGGGAGAGTAGAAGGGTTTGCAGTTTATAATAAAAAATTCCAGATCGGGAGAACAGTGTTGCTGGATCACTGTCACATCTTTGCACCAGCCGTTGTTGATGTAAAAGCAGATTCCTCCACCTTTCTTTTTTCCGGAGAGCTGCGCGTCTCTGTCGGCTCTGAAAAGTTGGAAGCCTGCCAGCTGCAGCGCAGAATCCGGGATGAGACCACACAGCCACGTCTCCGTGAAGCAGAGAACGGAGGATGAGGAGAGGTCTCTGTTCTTCCCCACTAGTAGTTGAAGTTCATCCATTTTATTGCAAAGTGATCGCACATTGGAGAGAAATATGCCAGGTAAAGGTGTGCGGCGTCCGCGCCGGCGGAGACGCACGACCGTTTACCTCTCCTCCTGCACTTCACCGCGTGAACAAAGGTGATCGCACCTTTGACTAGAATGTCCAATAATTCAACTGATGGAAGGAGAAAAGTGGGAAATAAATCCGCTGGAGTTGTTCTTCTGATGTTCATCAGCTCTTCTCTGGCGAAAGAGCATCGGGAGTCGTAGCAGAAAGCTGCATTATTAAATAAAAAGAGACAAAGTAACACGCACCAAATCACCGCGGCTGCCATCCTCTCCGGCGCCGGAAGTTAAGTAGTATGAAGGGGGGCCACAAACCCTAACGGATCGTAGACTGAGGCGACGGTGGAGAGAACCCCTCTTCTTGTCAGTGGATTTTCTTTAACTATGACCCTGAATTGAAATTCATCTGCTTCAACGCACCACTGAACTCCAAGTGCTCGTTCGATGTGAAGTTCTCTTAGAGCCATGCCTAGATATTTGGTTTGTGCACGCTCTTCAGTTGGTATTGCAGCGCTAACTTCTTTCTCATTGGACACAAACTTATGCAACCAAAGTTTTCCTGTTCTGCACAAGGCTCTTGCCTCTTCCACCAGATGTATAGCTTCTGCAGGCATCTTTACACTTATCAAGCCATCATCAACGTAGAAACTCCTGTTGATAAACTTGATGGACACTTTGCTGAACCTTCCATGACCCTGCGATGCTAGATGCTTGAGCCCAAATTTGGAGCAGCCGGGGGATGAAGCTGCCCCAAACAGATGCACCTTCATCCTGTAGATCGAGGGATTGGAGTTCAGATCACCTTTGTCCCACCAGAGGAACCTTAGGTAGTCTTGGTGTTCCTTTGCAACATGAAACTGGTGGAACATCCTTTCTACATCACACATTATGGCTATTGGACCCTTTCTGAATCGACATAGCACTCCAACTAATGTGTTAGTGAGATCTGGTCCGGTTAAGAGATGATCATTTAGAGAGGTTTCTTGGAAGCGTGCCGAAAATCAAAAACCACACAGATCTTCCCAGGCTTGTGGGGATGGTAAACTCCGTGGTGTGGAATATACCATGCTGGTTGGTTATCAAGTTCAGGCTGTGGAACCTTTCTCAGCATCTCTTCCGTTTATGATGTCATTCATGATATTGACATAGTCTTTACAATACTGCTCATTTCTCCTAAGTCGACGCTCTAATGAGATGAGCCTGTGAACTGCACATGCCTTATTGTCTGGGAAATTAGGTTCATCTGTCTTGAAAGGAAGTGGGAGTTCATAGTGGCCATCTTCTTTCTGTCTTATCCCCTTTTTTTTGGACAAGAAAAGAAGATCTTCTGGAGAAACTGGGTTATCATCTGCAATGTGATCAGTGAAATCAGATTCAAGAGCCTTAATTGCGTCTGATGGACTGAGTTCCCTGATTTCCGTTCTACACACAAAGTGTACCTCTCTCTTAAGTTCAGCTGATGGTTGCATGGCAGGTGTTACTTGTCGTACTATGATTCTGTGACTGCTTCCTATTGCGTCAATGAAGGCGCTGGCTGGATTCGAGCAGCCGACAATGCTCCAGCCAAGATCAGTTCTCTGCGCATAGGGATAATTTTTCTTCACCTTGCAGGACTTCCTTTGGAATAAGGGCTTGTTGACAGTTATAACCAATCAGCAGACCTACTTCACAATCCAGTAGTGGTGGAATCTTGTCAACTAATTGTTCCAGATGAGGCCATTTCAGAGCCGTTTCTTTAGTTGGAATGTGCAACCTGTTTGCCGGAATGAACTCTCTTGTGAAAGTTGATGGTAATGGAATCCTTTTCTCTGAGTTGTATCCTCTCACTTCTAGGTTTGTCAACTTCTGACAGGGTATGACTGTTGACTTTGCAGACATTGTGGATAGCCGCAAACTGACATTCTCTTTGTTTGTGTTGGGGTCTTGAGCCACTTCATCTAAGATAAATGTTGTATCGCTCTCTGTGTCTAAGAGCGCATAGACAAGGATTTTTTGATGTGGCTGCCTTGTGGAGGAGACCCAGACTGGAATGATTGAGGATGTCTCCGTGCTAGAGTCTTCTTGTGTGACTGTGTTGGTATGTTGCTGTAGCAGCTATTTCTTTAGCGTCTTCTTTATCCTTTCATTTGTCTCACTTTGGAGGTGTTGACCTTTGACCTTCGAACTTGTCATCATGTAAACATGTCAGGTGTCTCCTTTGACACCTTTCACATGTGCTCTTATTATCAAATCTTCTTGAGTGATGGCCGGTCTTCAAACATCCAAAGCAATTGCACAAACTTAACACTGTCTTGAACTGTCTTTTCACCAAACTTCCTGCACTTGGCGAGGACGTGTCCTGCTCTTTTGCAAAAGATGCATGATGGGATGTCACTTTGTGTTGTGTTTGTGGACAATGTCTTTGCTTGAATGGTCTGGCTTCGTGGATGCTTTGATTTCTCATTTTCCACACTCTTGAGCGCTTGTATGGAGGTTATGGGATCGCAAGCAAGATTCCTTTGATTTCCTTTGATAGGAAGTCTGCAAGCACTTTGAATGGTGGATACTGAGCATTCTTTTGTCTAGAATTTTTTGACTCTCATTGCAGTCATTGAGAACTTCCAATGTCTTAATGTGGGGCATTGCAGCCTCACAGCTCTTTAAAAAGTCTGCAAATTCTCTTAGCTCGCAACATTCTCTAGAGCTTATCTTTGGCCATCCATGCAGCTTGTCTCTAAAGGCCTTCCCAATTATGAATGGGTCTCCAAAACGTTTTTCCAACAGCTGCCAGGCTGAGTCATATGCTGCTTCGGTGCCTAGCAGGAAAAATCCTTCAACAGCTTTCTTTGCTGCGTCGCCTAAGTACTTTCTTAGGTAATACAGTTTTTCATTCTTTGGAATGTTTTTCCTGTCGCTTAATGTGTCAAAGGATAGTCGCCAGTCTTTGAATTTCAAAGGATCTCACGTGAACAAGGCAGGCTCTGGTGTTGGTAGACGATTGGCACTTATGGCTTCTGCTAGCACGTTGACCAAATCAAAGCTGTTCTGCACTTGGCATGGGTGCTGAAGTTGGTGGAGCTTGAGGTGCGAGTTGCAGACTTTGGGAACTAGGATCATAGCTTGTAGCTGGCTGAGGTTGAGGAATGAATGATGGACTTAAGGCGTTGAGAACTTGAGTCTCTCCTGTTGGTTTAAAATCATGCAACAAATCAATCACTTCAGAGTTTCCTTCAGCTTGGTCATAGACCTTTACTCGAGCTTGAGCAGCGTTCAGCTTCTTAATTTCTTCTAGACGGTTAAGCTTTCTACATTTTTCTTATATTGCTTGTTGTCTAGCTAGGTTCTCAGTTTCAAGCCTTTGAATTTCTACTTCTTCTCTTTCTTGTTCGTCCAACACTGCCAAGACTTCCTGGGATGCGGCAGCTTCAGCCACAGCCTCACTTCTTTTGACTGAGTGGATACTTGAATGGATAGAACAACATTTTGATCGATGAAGCACTGGTGGTCTTGATAAAGAACTTGTTGAGTCTAGGATCGATCCAACATCAGGCCAAGGTTCTTCAGCTTCACCTGTTTGTAGCACTAGTGTCGCTACTGGGCTAGCAGGACGCTTCTAGATTCGGAGAGAGAGCTGGGGGGGCGTCAGCAGCACACAACAGTCATGTGGAAGCAGCAGCGGGATGACCAGAGGGGGGGTGGGGGGTGCAGGCAGGCGGAAGCAGCAACAGCAGACATCCACGTAGGCAGGTGGAAGCAGCAACGGGATGACCGGGGATGGGGGGGGGGACACAGGCCAGAACGCAGCTCCCGAGGCTCCAGCCTGCAAACATGCACAAAAGAGAAAAAAGGGGGGCCGGCACAAGAAACTACAGGAACGATGGACAAAAATGATAGCTATGAGATATTTATAATAAATAAAAATGGTAATGGAGAAGAGAGGCAGGTAAAAGGAGAGGAGAAGAAGGGTGAGAGGCACCGCCCAGCGGATCATGTCGTTGCCCCCCTGCAGCATAAGCCTATAGCAGCATATCTACCGCGAAGCTATATTTGAGACTAACTATTATAGTTTTGTTCTATAGCTGCAACTATGACTACTGACTCTAACACACTAGAGTTTACACTACCTAGAGATTTACCAACACCAGCTAGAGGTGTAATGAATGGAGAAAAAGCAGAAAATTGGTATGCATACAACTATACACAGAATGGTAGAGGTAGGTGGTAAATGATAAATTATCCAACCCTTAATTGGACCCTTATCTAATTTAGAGTAGGCTTTTAGGTTTAGTTTAGGTTTAATAAACTAAATGTTCATTATCCAACCCTTAATTGGACCCTTATCTAATTTAGAGTAGGCTTTTAGGTTTAGTTTAGGTTTAATAAACTAAATGTTCATTTCACCTTAAACTGATATTATTTCCTATTTAATGACCGGTCTGTGTTCTATTCTTCTAGCTAAGTTTAACAGGTAAGTACTATTTAATTATTTTAATTTAATAGCCTATTTTAACAGGTAAGACCTATTAAATCCTATTTAATTTTTTAACTATTTTATCCTTTTGAGTTAACCCTTTTTTTCCAGGTGACAGGTATGTAGCCTTTAACTTTTCTTTTCACAGGTGACAGGTAGGTAACCTTTAACCCTTTTTTCCAGATGTCCGGATAGATACACTTATATAAAAACCAAAAAGAAATACAATTCCCTTTAACAGGTGAATAACCTTCAAAATTGTGTATCAAATATCCCAAATATGTCCTATAAGTAGGTAAGTATCAATCAAAAAAAAAAAGTCAGGTAAGTACCTTTAAACTCCCTTTTTAAAACTTAAATGACGTCAGGTAAGTACCTTTAAACTCCCCTTTTAAAACTTAAATTACCTTTAAATTCAACCTTTACAAAAAAAGGTAATAAATAAAATATCAAAAACAAAAACAATGAATTAGCTGTCAAAATAGTAGTGCAAAACTTGTCAACAATGAAATTGTATCACATTTTACAATATACTCGTTTCCCTTATGTTCTGTGTTCAGCTTCAGTGAAGGTAAAAAATAAAGAATGTTCAGTTCAGGATGTGTGTGGCTTGATTTGGTTTGATCAATGTTCAATTGAATTGAGAGTAAAATAACGCAGTTCAGTTCAAGGCAATAATCCAACTCTGGGTGAGTAAACGGTGCGCTGTATCCTACCACAGTGGTGAAGTGGCTCAAACCGTGTGGTGAATGATGACTGAAGAAACCATCCAACGGTATATTGAATTAAACCGTCCAGGTAGGCTCCGATGCAACGTCCCAGTCAATGAAGAGCTGTATCCTGGTTGTGGCTCGCCATCTGATGACCGACGTGTGTCTGTTCCACTGCACAGTACACCCTGATCTCACAAAGATCCATGAAATGCCCACGACCTCTCACCACTATTTTCCGTGGTATATACACGGAAAATGGTATAAATCCGTGTGAGCACCACGGATATTGTACAATGCAAAGTCAATGGGATCCGTTGTCGTGATATATACACGGATTATGACATTATTATTATTTATATATTATTCTTTGTTATAGTGGTTTAATTATGAGTTTTTGTCGCGCAAGGTACTGTTTGTTACTGTCAGTTTGTAAAAGCATGTTTTTAACTCTGTTTTGGGAGTGTTTTATTGAGGTTTTAATGGGAGCACCACGGATATAGTACTATGCGAAGTCAATGGGATCCGTAACCCGATTTGACTGCTGTCATACCATTGAATGAAGGACAAAACGATAACAATCATCCCATAGATATGGGCCAGTAGGGCCCTACTCTACCTACTAGTAGGCGCAGGAGGCTGTTATCGGCCCTTTCTATGGCTAACCCCATGTTATTAATGCTCAGTAGGCACAGAAGTTTTGTTATGAAGCTCACACTTTTTTATGGATTTAGCTAGAATTTTAAAACCTGAACAATAGAATTCAACCTAAAATGCAGGATCTTGTCCATTAAAAACAATACTTTTTGGAACATAGTGTACCAACCACAGATAAGATAAGGCCTTGCCCGCCTGGGCAACACATCAGCATTTGGCCAACTGGTTAGTGCAGTTGACTGTGGTCTGGGAGACTGTGGTTCGAGACATGCTCTGGGCACGACTTGTTCGCCACAGTATTTTCCTCATTGTGTTATGGTTTTCTTTTAATATCTTTAACAAAAACACGGAAGTGTCCTTGATAATTCAATAATACAATAGGTTCATGTTAAGGACATCCGTTTTAATTAGTTCTCCTTCGATTATGACATGTTATTAATGCTCAGTAGGCACAGGAGGTTTGTTATGTATTGTTATAGCTTTGCCTATGAGGCCTATTTCGTGTCTATTTTTACACAGTTCACTAACGCTTTGAGCTAGGAGGCTGAAATTCTAGACTCTGTATTAGGAGGTGGCTCTCATCCACTGTGCCAAGTTTCAGATCTGTGTGACCTTCGGAAGTGTCAAAGGTCACCGCGTGTGTTGCTTTTCATACCCCCAAACAACATATAAAAAATTCAGCCTCCTAGCTAAAAGCGTTAGTGAACTATTCAAAAAAAGACACAAAATAGGGCCCATTCCATTAGTCAGGAGGCTCTCAGACCTATACCTTTCTACACCCTCCTAACCAGCCAGGACGTTTTCGAGGAAACACTGTTGCAGAAGGCATAGAAGTCTGATTTTTTAATATGTTGTTTGGGGGCATCCCCTGAACAGACAGACATTAGTTTGGTGCAGATCGGACCTGTACTTTTCGATGGGCGGGGCTTTGAAACTTCACCTTTTCCAACATTCGAACGGACGCCGTTGCCACAACATTTGACCAAACCAAGTAAAACTTGACCTGTCGCCTCCATATGGGGCCTAGATTGGGCTTGCCAAGTCTCAACTCTGTTAACCCTTTGCAACGCCAACTAGCTCTGTGGAAGTCGTACAGCCACGGGACCAAAAGATCCTAGCAAAGGGCCTTCTGCATTGCAACATAGTCAAAAATCAGCCTCCCAGCTCAAAGCGTTAGTGAATTATTCAAAAAACACACAAATAAGGCCCGAAAAAAGCACCACACACGATGACCTTTGGCACTTCCGAAGGTCACACGGGTCTGGATCTCGGCACAGTGGATGAGAGTCACCTCCTGATACAGAGTCTAGAATTTCAGCTTCCTAGCTCAAAGCGTTAGTGAACTGTGCAAAATTAGACACGAAATAGGCTTTGCAGGCCCGAAAAGCAACACACGCGGTGACCTTTGACACTTGTGAAGGTCACACAGATCTGAAACTCGGCACAGTGGATGAGAGTCACCTCCTGATACAGAGTCTAGAATTTCAGCCTCCTAGCTCAAAGCGTTAGTGAAATGTGCAAAAATAGACACTAAATAGACCCTCCAGGAATCCGCGATTCCGTGATCGCAGAATTTTTCGCGGATTTCACGGCTGTCCGTGGATTTACAGACCTTCCGTGGATTTCAATGTCTGGTGCAATGTCGGGTCCGCCCGGGGACCTCCGCACCCCTCGCAGAAACCGCCACCACCCAAAAACAGCAGCTCTCACCCGCGGGGGTGAGAGGAAAAAGGAGTGCCGTCTCCGCGGCTGCCGGGGGACTCTGGATCCGCGCTGACCGCCCACCACTGCGCCTGCGAAGGCCGGCGGAGGCGGACGCACGCTCCCATCCACTTGGGGGATCTTGGCGGCGGACGCGTGGGGTGACGGAGCTCCGGCTCGTCCCCCTCGTCGTGCCGGTGCGCCCGGCAATCACCCGAGCACTGAGCCGCGGGCTGGAGGAAGAGAAACGGCCGGCCCCCGGGCCGCCACCGCCCCTCTCCTCTCCACCTGCGCTCTCCTTTTTTTTTCTCCTACGACCTCAAAACCCGCACATTTAATCGCATAATCAATGATTTTAGCCCGCAGAATCAATGATTTTAGCCCGCAGAATCAAGGATTTTTGCCCACGTTTTTCTGGAGGGTCTAACTAAATAGGCCTCATAGGCAAACCTATAACAATACATAACAAACCTCCTGTGCCTACTGAGCATTAATAACATGTCATAATCGAAGGAGAACTAAACAACAAAAAGTATTGTTTTTAATGGACAAGATCCGGCATTTTACGTTGAATTCTATTGTTCAAGTTTTAAAATTCTAGCTAAATACATAAAAAAGGGAGGTGAGGTGTGAGCTTCATAACAAAACTTCTGTGCCTACTGAGCATTAATAACATGGGGTTAGCCATAGAAAGAGGCGATAATGAGGTGTGAGCTCCATAGCAAGCATTAATAACATGGGGTTAGTCATAGAAAGGGGCGATAACAGCCTCCTGCGCCTACTAGTAGGTAGAGTAGGGCCCTACTGGCCCATATCTATGGGATGATTGTTATCGTTTTGTCCTTCATTCAATGGTATGACAGCAGTCAAATCGGGTCATGGATCCCATTGACTTCGCATAGTACTATATCCGTGGTGCTCCCATTAAAACCTCAATAAAACACTGCTAAAACAGCATTAAAAACATGCTTTTACAAACTGACAGTAACAAACAGTACCTTGCGCGACAAAAACTCATAATTTAGCCACTATAATAAAGAATAATATATAAATAATAATAATGTCATAATCCGTGTATATATCACGACAACGGATCCCATTGACTTTGCATGGTACAATATCCGTGGTGCTCACACAGAATTATACCATTTTCCGTGTATATACCACGGAAAATAGTGGTGAAAATAGTCCATGAAGAGGTCCCGGAACATCGAGGGGGTACCTGCCCTCATCGCTGCTTGTTGCTTTTCTGATTCGTTTTGAAGAATCATGCAACTCTTCCTTCTTTTTGAAAAAAGACAGTAAATTCAGCTGTCTTTTTGACATGTTTGCGTTGCTCGCTGCTTGCTCCCCAGATCCAGCAAATTTCCAAAGTTTTTTTGGTCGGGGGCGTGGTTTGCTGGCCCATCTTTTCATTGCATCAACAAATCTCCGACTCTTTCAAATGACGTTAAATCTTTATAAACAACATGAAATTCTTGGGATTTGTTCTGTAAATGAATTTATGCATATTATTATTTTTTATACATTAAAAAAAAACTTTTTTATATTATTATTGTTTTATATATATACGAGAGGTGCCGGATCTGCCCAAATAAGTCCCGGAACGCAGGGAGGCTAAAATCGAGAGGTGCCGGATCTTGTTCCGGCAGGATCCGGCACAAATTAACCACTGGTGAGAGGTCGTGGGCATTTCACGGAATTTTGTGAGATCAGGTTGGTTGAGCAGTCGAGTTCTCACTGTAGCTCTCTTCAGGCAATACAGACACAGGTCGTTCTTTATAAACAGGCGTTTATTGCTGGGGCTTCTGCATCCACCTCCTCCTCATCCCTCATCACGCCGTGAGAACTAAATAAATAACAATTGTACAGCATGAAAGAAAACAAAGCTTAGCATACATGTACAAAAAACAAACACTGTATCCACATGTAACAAAATACCTCGTTGGCCGCTTATCCTGAAGAGAGGTTTTTTTAAGAGTCTTTATAAAGTTTCTTGACATCTGCTTCAGCTTCAGAGGTTTATTAACATCTGCCTCAGCTTCGGAAGTTCGGAGTTATGCTCATAGCGAAGTCCTGTGAGAGACATCCGCTCCGTTGCGTCCCTCGTGCGTCGCTCGTGCGCAAACCAAAGCCGACCAACAGGCCACGTGCAGCGCAGTGAGCGAGTGGTCGAGCAAAAGAGAGAGAGCAGCACGTTGCAGCGTCACTGAGAACAGACAGGTGCGCCCAATCGTTCCCAATCATAACAAATAACATCAATTTACTATATTATTAACTTAAATTTTAACTTTACATCAATAAATTGTTTATCCCTTTAACACATGAAAATAAAATACTTTGCAAAGGCACTTACAAGAAAGATTTAGGGGCTAAGTAAACTATATACTAGAAAACCTATAGTCCTCTCCCCAACAGCAGTGAGCACTGTTCTTTTGTTTCTTGACCTTGGTTGGTTTAGGTGTGGAGAGGACCCAAATGCATAAGATCTTGAGGGGCCAGGAGTTGCAAATAAAAAGTATTTTTAACCCAAAGAGATATTACAGCCAGGGCTGGAATCAAAAAATAACAAACATCCATTTGAAAACAAAGGAGAGCCAAGAGAACATCTGAGGAAAAAATCAGGATGGTGACAAATGGGATGACAAGAAACCAGAAGGAACACAGACAGACAAAAAAGAAAGACGGGAGAGACAAGGCAGTAGGCTATATACAGACAATCTCGGGGTTTGACGAGACACAGGTGCAAAAGATCAGGTTCAATGGGAATAAGAAAGTCAAAGTGAAACTAGAGAAACCAAGAAATAGATTTTTAAGATAAATAAGAACTAGATTACAAAACCACAAAATCAGAAAGAAAAAGAAAAAGAAATTGCAATAAACATATTAAACCTATACTCCAAAGAAGGATTGGCACTCACTAAAGGCCTTGGCACAACTTGACTCTATACCTGGACATGTCTCAAGGGACTTCAGGTGGGAACATCCTTTTGCCATTGTTTAGTTTAGTTAGTCCCACAACATCTTCAGAAGGGTAAACAGTGATCTCTCCCACAATCTCGATTTTCAGTCAAACCAGGACTGTCAACAGAGACAGCAGGGAAGGCAGGCCAGGGGAGGGTCGTTTGATCGTGAAGTGAAAGGATGTGGTTCCAGCTGAGTTCATTCAACTTTCTTTAGTTGTTCAAAAATCGAACTGTAATGTAGTGTGGGGATCAGTAGGCGAGGAGGCAGGAGTTCCAAGAAAGTGATTTATTTTAAACACAAAAACGCTGCTGAGCAGGATACAAAAGACATGAGCCTCAGCATGACAAAAATGTAAAAAAAACCTGGCATGACACATGGCGGGGAGAACAGTACGGATCGGCCGGGAGCAAGGGAAAGACAAGACAAGACAAGATCGGTTTGACGAGACACAAGTGCAAACAATGAGGGCAGATGGGAACAAGGGAAGTCAAGACAAAACTTAATTCAATTAAATTTTATTTATATAGCGTCTATTACAACAGACGTTGTCTCTACGATCTTTTCAGAGACCCAGAGAAGGACCCCTGAGCAATTATGACATAAAAATAACATAAAAAATTGCAAGGTAAAAACTCCCCTAGTGGGAAAAAAACGTTAAACCAAACAGCGGCAAGGAAAAACTTCAATTTAAGAGGGAAGAAACCTTGAGCAGGACCTGGATCATAAGGGGGGGTCCCTCCTGCTGGAGGCCAGCTAGGCAGAGCAGGAAAAGAGAAAAGAAAGAGAGAATGAAGAACAGAGAGAGAAGAGACACCGACACAATGGTTAGCTGGTGCAGTACAGGGATAACTTCACTCACCGCCCACTTTATTAGGTACATCTTGCTAGTACCGGTTTGGACCCCCTTCTCCCTTCAGAACTACCTTAGTCCTTCGTAGCATAGATTCAACATGGAACTGGAAACATTCCTCAGAGTTCGGTCCATATTGACATGACAGCATCAAGCAGTTGCTGCAGATTTGTCAGCTGCACATCCATAATGTGAATCTCCGGTTCCACCACATCCCAAAGGTGCTCTGTTTGATTGAGAACTGGTGATGGGGAGGCCATTTGAGTATAGTGAACTCATTGTCATGTTTAAGAAACCAGTCTGAGATGATTCTCGCTTTATGACATAATGCGTTATCCTGCTGGAAGTAGACATCAGAAGATGGTACACTGTGGTCATAAAGGGATGGACATGGTCAGCAAAAACGCTCAGGGTGCTGTGGGTGTTGACACGATTCTCAGTTGATACTAATGGTCTCAAAGTGTGCCTGAACCCTTGAAACAAGGCAGGATGGATCCATGCTTTCATGTTGTAGCCTCAGTTTCCTGTTCTTAGCTGACAGGTGTGGTCCTCTGCTGCTGTAGCCCTCAAGGTTCCACGTGTTGTACGTCCATGCTCTTCTGCATACCTCAGTTGTAATGAGTGGTTATTATGGGCATGCCAAGTAGTGGCATGACCATATTAAAATTGTCCAAAATGGCCAAAAGGGCAATGTTGCTAGCATTTTGCTAACAAGCTAAAGTTGCAAAAGTTCCACTGCGCAGCAGCGGGTGTACAGCATGACCCTGCTCTGATGTGGAAAAAAAAATCCTCAAAAAATAAAACCCACCTGAAAAAACGAGGGAAAACATGAACATGAAAGGCAATATATTAGTATACAGAAAAGGTTTCTCTTTTCTTATTCTGCATGCTTTTTTCGTCCGTTCAATCAATCAATCAATCAATCAATCAATCAATCATTTTTCCCCAATGGGGCAATTAATTTTGCAGCAATATATACACATATACACATAGTAAAAAAGGACAACGAGTTTAAATCTAAAAATCCAAGCACCACAACAGCTACCTTTTCCTCATGGAATTGAGAAGGGAGATGCGTTGGAATGTTAGTTTTGAGAAGTGGAAGTCTGAGCAATGTACACGATGGGAGAAACTGAAACTCTCGGTGTAGAGGATGGGAATAGTCCGATAGAATAGTTTTTGCTTTCCTATACAGCTGACAGAAAAATAATATTAGACAGCAAATTACTTCTACAATATTAACACTATTAACCTTTGAGTACTAAATTAAGCTATAAAACCTGGTTTCGCTAAAGATGGTCAAAATGCAGACACTTAATAACTGCTGTCCAACAAAGGGGGAAGGTGGAAGATTTTTTTTTCATTATGCACTTCGAGAAAAAAGTCAAAATGTAGAGAAAAAAGTTGAAATGTCAAGATTAATGCTGAAGTACAACTTCGAGAAAAAAGTCGAAATGTTGAGAAAAAAGTTGATTTGAAACACATATCACACATATGCAGTTGCATAACTTCAGAAACGTCCCCTTAACGTTCCACTCCAAGGATCTAAGTTAGTTAGTTAGTTAGTTAGTTAGTTAGTTAGCTGCTGCTGCATAGCTGTCAGTCGCTCACCTAACTGGATTTGATGGGCCAGAGGAGACATTTCCACTTTATTCACGAAATTGTATTTCAACTTTATTCTCGAAATTTTGACTTTATTCACGAGATTTCGACTTTATTCTTCAAAGCGTATTTCAGCTGCCCTTTGTCACTGGTCCTGTTCATAATTTTTATGGACAGGATTTCTAGGCACAGCCAGGGGCCGGAGGGGATCCGGTTTGGGAACCACAGGATTTCATTTCTGCTTTTTCCGGATGACGTTGTCCTGTTGGCTTCATCAGACCGGGACCTTCAGCATGTGCTGGGGCGGTTTGAGGCCGAGTGTGACGCGGCAGGGATGAGAATCAGCACCTCCAAAACCGAGGCCACGGTTCTCCACCGGGAAAGGGTGGTGTTCCTTCTCCAGGTAGGTGGAGAAGTCCTGCCTCAGGTGGAGGAGTTCAAGTATCTCGGGGTCTTGTTCACGAGTGAGGGAACGATGGAGCGGGAGATTGACAGACGGATCGGTGCAGTGTCTGCAGTTATGCGGTCGATGTACTGGACCGTCGTGGTGAAGAAGGAGCTGAGTCGAAAGGCGAAGCTCTCGATTTACCGGTCAATCTACGCACCTACCCTCACCTATGGTCATGAACTTTGGGTAGTGACCGAAAGGACGAGATCGCGGATACAAGCGGCCGAGATGAGTTTCCTCCGCAGGGTGGCTGGACGCTCCCTTAGAGATAGGGTGAGGAGTTCGGTCACCCGGGAGGAGCTCGGAGTCGAGCCGCTGCTCCTTCACACTGAGAGGAGTCAGCTGAGGTGGCTTGGGCATCTGTACCGGATCCTCCTGGATCCTCCCTAGAGAGGTGTTCCAGGCATGTCCCTCCTCCCTAGGGAGGTGTTCCAGGCATGTTCCACCTAGAGGAGACCCCAGGGAAGACCCAGCAGGCCCGGTTCTACGAGGGTGCATAAGCATGCATTGCACCCTCAGTTTATGTGTTTGCATGCTCAGTTGAAAAGACGAAAAGAAAACTGACAAATGCGCGCCTGTTAAGCCTGATTTATGGTTCTGCGTTAATTTGACGGCGTAGCCTACGGCGTAGGGTACGCGGCGACGCGCACCGTACGTTCGCGTCCCTGCGTATCCTACGCCGTAAGCTCTGCGTTGGTGTAACGCGGAACCATAAATCAGCCAGTTTTCTTTGTTCTGCAGCGATATTGCTGCAAAAATGCACTTGAAAGTGTCAGTGGTTGACATTTCCCCCAGTTTGTGTTTCTGTTTCGCCCAGCCTGTCTTCCATCTGCCCTGATTGTTCACACCTGTGTCTCGTTACCCCCGTGTGTATATCTGGTCTTGTCTTTCCCTTGCTCCTCGTGGTTCCGTACTGTTTGCTCCCTCCATGTTGTCCTATAGTTTTTCGAGTTGTTCTGCAGCAATATTGCTGCAATAAAGCATTTGAGATACAATTTAAATATTCTTGTTTTGCTAGTATCATTCCGCTTCAAATTATGGGAAAATGCATAATTTAGTGTTGAATAACGTGCCAGGCATGTGGCTCTCTTATCTGAGATGCAGCCTAGTCACCATTTTCTAGAACCGGCCCTGAGACCCAGGACACGCTGGACAGACAATGTCTCTCAGCTGGCCTGGGAACGCCTCGGACTCCCCTCGGAAGAGCTGTAGGAAGAGCTGGAGGAAGAGATGGAGGAAGAGCTGGAGGAAGAGCTGGAGGAAGAGCTGGAGGAAGAGCTGGAGGAAGAGATGGAGGAAGAGCTGGCGGAAGAGATGGAGGAAGAGCTGGCGGAAGAGCTGGAGGAAGAGATGGAGGAAGAGCTGGAGGAAGAGCTGGAGGAAGCTGGAGGAAGAGCTGGCGGAAGAGCTGGCGGAAGAGCTGGCGGAAGAGATGGAGGAAGAGCTGGAGGAAAAGATGGAGGAAGAGCTGGCGGAAGAGATGGAGGAAGAGCTGGAGGAAGCTGGAGGAAGAGCTGGAGGAAGAGCTGGCGGAAGAGCTGGCGGAAGAGCTGGAGGAAGAGCTGGCGGAAGAGATGGAGGAAGAGCTGGAGGAAGAGATGGAGGAAGCTGGAGAAAGAGCTGGAGGAAGAGATGGAGGAAGAGCTGGAGGAAGAGATGGAGGAAGAGCTGGCGGAAGAGATGGAGGAAGAGATGGAGGAAGAGCTGGAGGAAGAGCTGGAGGAAGAGCTGGAGGAAGAGCTGGAGGAAGAGCTGGAGGAAGCTGGAGGAAGAGCTGAAGGAAGAGCTGGCGGAAGAGCTGGCGGAAGAGATGGAGGAAGAGCTGGAGGAAGAGATGGAGGAAGAGCTGGCGGAAGAGATGGAGGAAGAGCTGGAGGAAGCTGGAGGAAGAGCTGGAGGAAGAGCTGGCGGAAGAGCTGGCGGAAGAGCTGGCGGAAGAGCTGGAGGAAGAGCTGGCGGAAGAGCTGGCGGAAGAGATGGAGGAAGAGCTGGAGGAAGAGATGGAGGAAGCTGGAGGAAGAGCTGGAGGAAGAGCTGGAGGAAGAGCTGGAGGAAGAGATGGCGGAAGAGATGGAGGAAGAGATGGAGGAAGAGCTGGAGGAAGAGCTGGAGGAAGCTGGAGGAAGAGCTGGAGGAAGAGCTAGCGGAAGAGATGGAGGAAGAGCTGGAGGAAGAGATGGAGGAAGAGCTGGCGGAAGAGATGGAGGAAGAGCTGGAGGAAGCTGGAGGAAGAGCTGGAGGAAGAGCTGGCGGAAGAGCTGGTGGAAGAGATGGAGGAAGAGCTGGAGGAAGAGATGGAGGAAGCTGGAGGAAGAGCTGGAGGAAGCTGGAGGAAGAGCTGGAGGAAGAGCTGGCGGAAGAGATGGAGGAAGAGCTGGAGGAAGAGATGGAGGAAGAGCTGGCGGAAGAGATGGAGGAAGAGCTGGAGGAAGCTGGAGGAAGAGCTGGAGGAAGAGCTGGCGGAAGAGCTGGTGGAAGAGATGGAGGAAGAGCTGGAGGAAGAGATGGAGGAAGCTGGAGGAAGAGCTGGAGGAAGAGCTGGAGGAAGTGTCTGGGGTGAAGGAAGTCTGGGCATCCCTGTTGAGGCTGCTGCCCCCGCGACCCGGGAACGGATAAGCGGAAGAAGATGGATGGATGGATGGCGTATTTCAACATTAATCTCGACATTTCAACTTTTTTCTCGACATTTCAACTTTTTGGGCAGCACGGTGGCTTAGTGGTTAGCACTGTTGCCTCACAGCAAGAAGGTCCCCGGTTCGACTCCCAGGCCCGGCAGGGGTCTTTCTGTGTGGAGTTTGCATGTTCTCCCCGTGCTTGCGTGGGTTTTCTCCGGGTACTCCGGCTTCCTCCCACAGTCCAAAAACATGCATATTAGGTTAATTGATGATTCTAAATTGCCCGTAGGTGTGAGCGTGAGTGTGGTTGTGAGCATGGTTTGTGTGTTTATATGTGGCCCTGTGATGGACTGGTGACCTGTCCAGGGTGTAACCCCTGCCTCTCACCTGAAATGAGCTGGGATAGGCTCCAGCAGACCCCCGTGACCCTGCAAAGGATAAAGCGGGTAAGATAATGGATGGATGGATGGATTTCAACTTTTTTCTCGAAGTGCACAATAAAAAAAAATCTTCCCCTCTCAAATATCCTTTCTCCTGCATGGCCCTAATACCCTTCCGTACTAACCATAAAAAAAACACAGAGAATATTCTTTGTCCTTAAAAACGATAAACAACAAACATTAAAATAAAATTCTTACCTTGTTTATAGTAGTTCTCTAAGAGGATGAAGGAAAGCCCCTTTTAAAAAGAAGGTTCTTGAAACTGTCACTGCTGTGAGACATGAAACTTGATTTCAGGTTAAATATCATTATACAGCCCCCTGTGAGGATCTTATGGCAAAACTGAATAATGAGGGTGTGGCAGGGTGCGTGCCACGGGGGCCCGACCGAAGGACGGAGAGACACAGAGTTTCGTGCAGACCCTTTATTTGTCACTTAAACACCCCACACACAGTGCACAAGCATGACAGCAGCTCCTCCGACCCCTTTGCTGCTGTCCCGCTCTGCCTTATAAAGGCAGGCCGGGTAGAGGCGTGGCAGCCACTCAGGTGGATGGGACACAGTTGCGTGTCCCATCAACCTCTCCACCCGGCCACAGAGGGGTCTCATTTTCTACACCTTATACAAGTCCAACTGACTAATGGTCTGTAATTAAATATTATCAAGCATAATTCAATACCACCCAAAGCACCCTTTTTAAAATGATATTCTTATTTTTTTAATATATTGACTTACTTATTCAGTTTTGGCCCAGATTGCATTGCTTCTGTATGGTCTACAAGGTTGAATGCTGGTTGTTTCAATATGTATGATGATTTGTGTGTTTCCAAAAGAGAAACTAAAGGAAAACTTTTATCAGAAAAAAACGTATGGGCTGATTTGGTCAAGAGAAAAGTTATTTAGGTGGTAAAGGTTTTTGGAAGTGCTCTTTGGATAGTAGACTAGACGGGATGTACCAAAAAGTGAATGTAAGGAGCATTTATGGGTACAAGTCGGGAACCGGCCTATTTTACATATTTCAAGGGTGCTGAATCCAAAAAAAACGGTACCCGAGCAAAATTGTGAGTTTTTGACCTTCTAATTTGCATATCAAAATGGCCGCCAAACTGCCTGTCTTGCTCAGTCGTTGGAGCATTTTCCCCAAGTTTTTTTGTAAGTAGGCATTCAAAGATGATGAATTAAGTGTCTAGATCTATAGTCTAGGGTCAGAGCAAGGATATAGTGGAGGCTCAGTGCCTTTTTATGTATATATATGCAAAATACCAACTTTTAAGGTGAAATTAAGCATTATTTGTGTCATTTTTAAGGCCGACATAAATATTCAGTCAATATCACTCTTAAATGTTCCCAGTGTGTATATGATATGTGATGTATTCCATATTACATAATAATTAAGAAAAACACCATTGCAAGTTGTCTGAAAATTCATTTTTTTATACAAACAAAGCATAATGCTCTTAATTCAAACATCGAAAAATTTAAGTGAATAGGGAAAAAAAACATGAAACTTCCCTTGAACAGTTCTACAGACCAGATCTTGTTTCTGTATATTTTCTTTCATGTTTCTAGCTGAATTGCTTTGCTTTCATCTGTCTTCTTCTGTAAGTTCCATAGGTCACTTGTTTTGGTAAATTGATTTTATACCTTTCTAGTTTGCTTATGTGCCATTTGCCTTTGGAATTTCATTTTGATTAGTATTTCTTTCTGCAGTCCTTTTCCAAGTTCTTTGGTTACCCATTGCCTTGGTATGCTTGAGGACTACAACTCCACATTTAAACAAGGACATTGGTCATCACTCTGACATACACATTGCAGTGCATAACAGCCCCGATTTTCAGCATTTGGCTATAGGTGGCTATAGGTGGCTGTAGGTGGCTGCAGGTGGCTATAGGTGGCTGCAGGTGGCTATAGGTGACTATAGATGGCTGCAGGTGGCTATAGATGGCTGCAGGTGGCTATAGGTGGCTGCAGGTAGGTGGCTGCAGGTAGGTGGCTGCAGGTGACTATAGGTGGCTGTAGGTGGCTATAGATGGCTGCAGGTGGCTATAGGTGGCTATAGATGGCTGCAGGTGGCTATAGATGGCTGCAGGTGGCTATAGATGGCTGCAGGTGGTTGTAGGTGGCTGCAGGTGGCTGTAGGTGGCTGCAGGTGGCTATAGATGGCTGCAGGTGGCTATAGATGGCTGCAGGTGGCTATAGGTGGCTGCAGGTGGCTATAGTTGGCTGCAGGTGGCTATAGTTGGCTGCAGGTGGCTATAGATGGCTGCAGGTGGCGATTGGTGGCTGCAGGTGGTTGCAGGTGGCTGCAGGTGGCTATAGATGGCTGCAGGTGGCTATAGATGGCTGCAGGTGGCTATAGATGGCTGCAGGTGGCTATAGGTGGCTGTAGGTGGCTATAGGTGGCTATAGGTGGCTGCAGGTGGCTATAGGTGGCTGCAGGTGGCTATAGGTGGCTGCAGGTGGCTATAGGTGGCTGCAGGTGGCTGCAGGGGGCTATAGGTGGCTGCAGGTGACTATAGGTGGCTGCAGGTGGCTATAGGTGGCTGCAGGTGGCTATAGTTGGCTGCAGGTGGCTATAGTTGGCTGCAGGTGGCTATAGATGGCTGCAGGTGGCGATTGGTGGCTGCAGGTGGCTGCAGGTGGTTGCAGGTGGCTGCAGGTGGCTATAGATGGCTGCAGGTGGCTGTAGGTGGCTGCAGGTGGCTGCAGGTGGCTATAGGTGGCTGCAGGGGGCTATAGGTGGCTGCAGGTGGCTATAGGTGGCTGCAGGTGACTATAGGTGGCTGCAGGTGGCTGCAGGGGGCTATAGGTGGCTATAGATGGCTGCAGGTGGCTATAGATGGCTGCAGGTGGCTATAGATGGCTGCAGGTGGCTATAGATGGCTGCAGGTGGTTGTAGGTGGCTGCAGGTGGCTGTAGGTGGCTGCAGGTGGCTGTAGGTGGCTGCAGGTGGCTATAGATGGCTGCAGGTGGCTATAGATGGCTGCAGGTGGCTATAGATGGCTGCAGGTGGCTATAGGTGGCTGTAGGTGGCTATAGGTGGCTATAGGTGGCTGCAGGTGGCTATAGGTGGCTATAGGTGGCTGCAGGTGGCTGCAGGTGGCTGCAGGTGGCTATAGGTGGCTGCAGGGGGCTATAGGTGGCTGCAGGTGACTATAGGTGGCTGCAGGTGGCTATAGGTGGCTGCAGGGGGCTATAGGTGGCTGCAGGTGGCTATAGGTGGCTGCAGGTGGCTATAAGTGGCTGCAGGTGACTATAGGTGGCTGCAGGTGGCTATAGTTGGCTGCAGGTGGCTATAGTTGGCTGCAGGTGGCTATAGATGGCTGCAGGTGGCGATTGGTGGCTGCAGGTGGCTGCAGGTGGTTGCAGGTGGCTGCAGGTGGCTATAGATGGCTGCAGGTGGCTGTAGGTGGCTGCAGGTGGCTATAGGTGGCTGCAGGTGGCTGCAGGTGGCTGCAGGGGGCTATAGGTGGCTGCAGGTGGCTATAGGTGGCTGCAGGTGACTATAGGTGGCTGCAGGTGGCTGCAGGGGGCTATAGGTGGCTGCAGGGGGCTATAGGTGGCTATAGGTGGCTGCAAGTGGCTGCAGGTGGCTATAGGTGGCTGTAGGTTGCTGTAGGTGGCTATAGGTGGCTGCAGGTGGCTGTAGGTTGCTATAGGTGGCTGCAGGTTTCTGTAGGTGGCTGTAGGTGGCTATAGGTGGCTGTAGGTGGCTGTAGGTGGCTATAGGTGGCTGCAGGTTGCTGTAGGTGGCTGCAGGTGGCTGCAGGTGGCTGTAGGTGGCTGCAGGTGGCTGCAGGTGGCTGTAGGTGGCTGCAGGTGGCTGTAGGTGGCTGTAGGTGGCTGCAGGTGGCTATAGGTTGCTGTAGGTGGCTGTAGGTGGCTGCAGGTGGCTGTAGGTGGCTGCAGGTGGCTGCAGGTGGCTATAGGTGGCTGGAGGTGGCTATAGGTACCAAAGCGTGTGAAACTGTTACGATCCTCTTTGCTGTTAATTCACCTCAGGCAAAGGGTCCTCAGCGATGGGACTGACCATGCTATGTACTGATCTAAATATTCAACTTGGTACGTTTCATGGTGGTCTCTTTTTGAATATTTTTCCCTATTTACCTGGGTTTTTAGAGAATTTAGAGAACAAATGCTTAATTTGCAAAAAAAAAAAAAAAAAAAAAAAAAAACATGAAATCCCAGACAACTTGTAATGGATTTTTTTCTTTGTTATCATATAATATGGTGTACATCATATGTCATATCAACAGGGAAAATTTCAGAGTAACTTTTATTTAATATTTATGTCGGCCTTAAAAAATGACACAAATAATGCTTAATTTCACCTTAAAAGTTGGTATTTTGCATATATATATACATAAAGAAGGCACTGAGCCTCCACTATATCCTTGTTTGACCCTTGACTATCGATCTAGAAACTTAATTTCCTCATCTTGATTGCCTACTTACAAAAGAAATAGGAGGAAATGGTCCAATAACTGTGCAAGATGGGCAATTTGGCGGCCATTTTAATATGCAAATTAGAAGGTCAAAAACTCAAAATTTCACTCGGGTACCGGTTTTTTTGGACTCGGCACCCTTGAAATATGTAAGGTAGGCCGGTTCCCGACTTGTACCCATAAATGCTCCTTACTTCTTATAAAAGGCCTTTTTTCTGAAATCCGTCTAGACTATAGTAATGGGGTTCCAGCCTACGCGGTGATCAAACCCGTCCCAGCTTTTCCTGTTAATTCAATGCTAATGTCGGTTATTGAACAGAAAATGCACTTCAGATATCTACTTTCCCAGCAGCGTCCCCTCTTTTTATTCACCCACTGTCGCATTTTGATGCATTTGATGTGCCTATAAAATGTATAACAAAAAGCTTAAACATTCAATTAAGAAAGAAAGATGTGTGGAGTCGAGTGGCTGGCTCGCCCCACTAAAATCAGCAGTAATAAACAATCAAATCAAATCAATCTTTATTTGTATAGCGCTTTTCATACAAATAAAAAATTCAACGCAAAGCGCTTTGTATAAAACATAAAACAATGGTACGAAGACAATGTTGCAACGCATGAACTGCATCCTTGTTGTATTTTGACCAAAACAGGTCATAGACATTTAATTAATACTTCAGTAAAAGGTGTCAACTTTTGAATAAATGTCATAATATGTCCCTTTTTAAAAATTTGACCTGAACTGAAATCAGGTTCATGCATTAATGTACGTATATGTGATCCGTGTCAGTAAATTACAAACTTATGTTGAGCACATTGATAATCTTATCCTCTTTGGCAGCATTTCTTTTTTTTTCTCTTTTTTTCTAAGGATCAATTAAAAAAGTAGACTGACAAAAATAAATACAAAGATTAATAAATACAACGTGTTGTCTCTGTGGTAAGTTTTAATGGCACCTTTAATGACAATCCTTGTTTTTCTTTATAAAGAATTGATCAACTGTTTTTTATTATTTTGTTGATGCATACAATTAAATCGAACAATTATGCACGCAATTGTATAGCAAAAACCTTTAAATCACCGTCCCCCCACCCACCCTGTAGCGATCGAACAAGACAACAATAACACACCAACAGGACAAAACAAGCAAGACAAGAAAGCAAAAAATATAACAAAATATAAATGTTCAGTCAATATTCAGTTCTTTCAGTTTTTCAATGGCATGTGTCCATATTTTTAATGTCCTGGGTCCCGCACCATGAATTCTTGCCACTGAAAGTTGCCATAAAATGTCCATAAACAGAGTAAACTAGTGACATGTTTGTATATCGTGTGGTGGTTTCCATCGAAGAGCAAGCATTTTTTTTAGCAGCTGTTAATCCTGCCAGGTACACAACTTTTTCTTTGTAATGTAAGTTTAACTGAGAGTCATCATTAATCAGGAACACCCTGGGAGAACATGGGATGGCCTTTCCAGTGACATTGGATATGTACTGTATATACAAACTGACTTTTTGCCAGAATGATAATACATTGCCAAAACATGTAAAGGAAGGATCCTGTGGTGTTACTTGAACAAAGAACATATTTTGATAAAAAAAAATACATATTCATTATCATTTAAATGTGCACAATCTTCATCCAGCTGAGCAATGATTGAGCCTTCTACAACCATGTGCCCATGATGGCCAGCGGGTCCTTCACCAACATCGCCTATGACCTGTGTGGAAGGAGAACCACTATCATGTCCCTCACATTAACATCGCCAAGAACAGCCCCGTTCGTAGAGAATGTGACTAAGGCCACGTTTACACATAGCCGGGTATTTACAAAAACGGATATTTCCCCCTCTACGTTTTGAAAAATACCATCTGTAAATGACCTTTTAATATGAGTATTTCTGTAAATGTGTTTTTCTTGTTTGTTTTCTTATTGGCATTGTTTGGAGCCAGGCTTTTATTAAGACCGATATTTAGTGCTTTTATTTTGAAGGCGTCTCGCCGAGAACCTGTAAACATCTGCGCTTCGGTCTTTAACGGTTAAACTTTAACGGCTGTAGAAACGTTTTCTGCAAGACTAAACGAGTGCCGGCCCAGCAAGCAGCTGTGTCGGCCTGTGAGTTGGATGAAACTTGTATGTATGTAGTAAGAGTAACTTTCTTTTATTTTATTCCTTTATAGCTCTTACTGTGTGATTGCAGGTTGTTAGGGCTAGGGTTAGGGCTAGGGTTAGGGTTAGGGCTAGGGTTAGTGCTAGGGTTAGGGTTAGGGCTAGGGTTAGGGCTAGGGTTAGTGCTAGGGTTAGGGCTAGGGTTAGTGCTAGGGTTAGGGCTAGGGCTAGGGTTAGGGCTAGGGCTAGGGTTAGGGCTAGGATTAGGGTGAGGGCTAGGGGTAGGGTTAGGGCTAGGGTTAGGGTTAGGGTTAGTGCTAGGGTTAGGGCTAGGGCTAGGGCTAGGGTTAGGGTTAGGGCTAGGGTTAGGGTTAGGGCTAGGGTTAGTGCTAGGGCTAGGGTTAGGGTTAGGGCTAGGGTTAGGGCTAGGGTTCGGGTTAGGGCTAGGGTTAGGGTTAATAAAACTTTGTTTTATTTTATTCCTTTATAGCTCTTACTGTGTGTTTGCAGGGTGTTAGGGTTAGGGTTAGGGTTAGGGTTAATAAAACTTTGTTTTATTTTATTCCTTTATAGCTCTTATGGTGTGTATGCAGTGTATTTACATCGAAGGAATAAAAACGTTGTGAACCATCAGTCTGAGAGTCAACCATCATCAGTCGGGGATGCTACACCATCATTTACACAAACTTGCATAAATATACTGTTAAGGGGTGCTATGAGCAGCCAAACCTACAGGGGGCAGTGTAACGAGAAGATAAAGTCATGTTAGCCAATCAGAATCCTGGAAAAAAACATTAACAAATGACACTAGTAAATTCCAGTTACTTCCAAGATGAACAAGAGTCTTTGGTTTGGAGTGACAGAGAAGTAGAGTTACTTTTAAGTGTGACTTTAGAATATAAAACAGGTAAAATACAAGAAAATATTTATGGTGGCCAAACAAATTGTAAACACAGGTCGCACACATGACGCTGGTGACGTTTCTGTTGCATAATGTGACGTTCTGAAGCCTAAATGTCCGTTTCTCTCCGTTTACAAGCAAACGTGAAGACGGAGTTTTTGAAAATCTCCACTTTGACCGGAGTTTTCAGAAATGATCGTTTTTGGTGACTTTGAGCTTCGTTTTCGTGTAAACGAACTGCCAAAACGCATGAAAACACCACCGTTTTTGCTACGTGTAAATGGGGCCCGAGTAGAGAGAAATGACATCAGCATCTTCCATGGACCCGTCTCCATGTTGGATTTGGGTTGAAGAAGAAGCCCACATGCATAAATGTAATTAGGGATCCCATTGAAAGGCTTGCATCCTATTATTATTCCCAACATTGGTATATGTAGCTTGTGGGTGTGGGTGTATGTAGCGTGAGCAGAGTTTAGCACTCAATACATCAGCTACACTACAGCAAGTCCAGTACCATCTTTCCCTTGACATCATGAATAGCTCAAGTAAATCACTGACCAATATTACCACCCCTGCTGTACGCACATATACAGACACACAAAGTCACAGGCACCAAACCATTCACCATGAGTTGTTGTGATGTAATTACTTTTCATTTGATGTGAAAAATTATTCAAAGTCAATGAGTCGGAAAGTGTTCTGCAGTCTATCACAGGAACTGGCATTGTTTACTTCCCCTCCAGCACATCATTTGCTCTATCTCGCAGTCACAATTATTCTCTCTGTCTTACTGTCATACACATCGCACTACAGTGTATCACATGCCTCATTTAACTAGCCCACAGTGTACGCATGCGTGGGTGGGACTCCTCGTGTTTCTGCTATTGCATTTAGTTTTTTTGTCTATTTGTTTTCATTTGGACGTGGGTCCACGTCCGGATGCATCTGTTTGGAGATAAATCTCCCCCTTGCTGAGCCGTGCTGACACACATCGCTATATTCTATATTCTTGCATACTCCATTTACACCTGATAAGACCATGCAAACGCATACGTGGATGTCTTGTTTGGAAAAGCACAACTATGTGAAAGATGTATTGTTATTTTAAGGAGGCAGGAAGTAGATATGACGGGAAGCTTTTTTCAGTATGCTGTGAGGGCTTGGTTTTATTACATCATAAAAAATAAATAAAAAAAGTGAAACCCATATCTGCCATGACGGACCCTCTTTGTTTTGTCATTTTGACACATTTGCACTTTTGGGACCTGTTCATCATCATGTGCTGTGTGATCACCCTGTGAGGTGTTTGGCATGTGACAGGAGAATGTGGAGCTAAAACAAAATAGAAACATATCACAATTTAAAAAAAGATACAACGAAACTTTCTATTCAAAATACAGATGTGAATAAACATGTAGATATGTACATTTATTAATATATGTAGATATATAGATCTATATTATGGATATACATATGTTATATGTAGGTATGTGGATATATTGAGTTGTATCAATGTACAGTATTTGTGTATCTATATCTATATTAATATATATTGATTTATAGTTATATGTAGATATGTCGATATATAGATTTATAGTAATTATTATGTATATAATTGGAGGTAAATATATGAACCAGTATATATAGCAAATCTACTCTTATAGTTATTCAAGTATATTGTTATACCATTGCTGTCTATTGTTCTCTATTATATTGTAGTATTATAGTAAAGTAATGATAATGTAATACTATACATTATAATTACTTCTATTATTACATACATACATAGTAGCACAACTAAATGCTGGGCGTTTGTTTTCTTTAGTTTGCCTTGATTTGTTTGATTTTGACTATATTTATATATACATATAATTGAGTATTATATAACTGTATAGAACAGTTATTAAAGTAGGTATGTGTGTATTATAAGTAAGTTTATTGAAACTCGTCTTGTTATATGTAAGAATGTATGTCAGAGGTAGGACTATGTGTATATATATATATATATATATATATATATATATATATATATATATATATATATATATATATATATAAATTTGTATTCTGTTTTTTTTTACTTTTTTGTACTCTTTTTTTTTATCATGCATGTTCGAAATAAAATCTTCAAATATTAAAAAGTACAACTCAGTTTTGTGTGCCATAGCTACTCAGATTTGTAACTGTAAAAGAAGAGCAGCATTCGCACAATTATTTACTTATGTTACAGTACAGCCTAACAGGATACTACAATGTACTTTGTCTAAACCACAGATTTTGTCACCAAAAAACAAATTGATCAGGATTTTATCAACAATCAAAAACACTCATTAACAGCCATGGGATTGCAGAGTCCACTCCATCTCAGGCTCATCTTCAACGGAGGAAAAGTAGATCACAGATTTACCAGCCGTGGGTTTTCTCTTGCTTGACACTTTGTGTAATTGAAAAAAATAAATAAAAATGATTTTCTCTCTGATGGGATTACAGCATGAAAGCGGTGATTGGCCTATTTCACCTTGCCACTTTCATTTGCTATCTGAAACATTTTAGTTCACACTACACAGAGAAATAAGCAACTCTATTATCTCTTACGTTTATGTTTTTTTGAAGCACTGATTTGAAAGACAACACAAACAATTCTGCATGAAGCGGGTTGTCTGTGATCTGGAAAGGGTTTCATGCAGATCCAGTTTCTGGCCTTGAGCACGTACAAAACCTGTTATGTCTCACAGCAGTGAGTGAAATAATAACATCATTTAAACTATGAATAGAATTGATAAATTCAGCCCCATGGACACAATTTTTTACTCTCTATCTTTCTTTCGATTTAGTTTTCCTCTGCACAATTTCCAAACTAATATGTTTCCTTTGGAGGTCTCTGCCATGTCGTCTCCATGTTATTATGTTGGCATCAATTGTTAGTTATTTATAAACCTTAACTTACCAAACACTTGTTGTATATTATAGTTTAGTTTACGGCATTGTATGTCAGTCTATGTTATTTGATTGTATTGTTTGTCTCTGTATATCTATATATATCTACATACACACATACACATACCTAATCACACACATACAGTACACACAATATATGCGTGTGAATAGGATATATATATATATATATATATATACATATATATATATATATATATATATATATATATATATATATATATATACATATATATATATATATATATATATGTGTGTGTGTATATGCTGTACATTGTGTCTATTTCACTGCATAAGCACTTCTGGTTAAACGCTAACTGCCTTTCGTTGCCCTGTACTTTTCACATGTGCAATGACAATAAAGTTGAATCTAATTATTATTAGTTACTGTCGTCATGAATTTTAGGTCTCCATTTATTCTTTACTCACATTCCCTTGAAGATGCTGCGATAGGCTCTGGCAGACCCCCATAATAACCCTGAATAACGGATGGATGGATGGAGAACTGAAGTATTATCCCATTATTTTGTTCCTATACTTGAAGTAAATATGGTTTTAATGACCATCACATCACAGTGTGGGCATGGAATGTGCAAAAAAGGTGTGATAGTAAGCGAGAGACAACCAAACCCCCCTCACTAAGCACAGCTCTTCACCCAGATCGGACCGTGCAGTGTTCGGCTTCGTCCTCCGGATGGCAGTATGACCCCGGCTCTGAAACCTCCCCTTAATTCACCATCTTTGTTCTCCAGTCAATTTCTCCTGCAACCCCCCATCCCCCAACAATATCTACGAGGGAAGAGAAAAAGACAGACAAAAAATGTATCCTCGGGTTAAAATAAATAGCCTTTCACAGTTAATTTAATTGACTATTTTGTACAAAATCGAGGTAATTCTGCCTCGGCTGCAATACCAAACAAGAATAGCATTGCCTTGGCAATCGGTTACCACACAAACACACAGAAAGCTTTTAATCTGCCTTTTATCATGAAGAACCACAGCTGAACTTTGTTCAGATTCTGCGAGGTCCTGTTTTCTTAATTGTTGTCACGTCTCTGTGGCAGAAAAACACAGGCAGTGAAGCAGGATGATGAAGGAAAATATGTAAAATTACATTCAAGAGGAGAGGTTAGAGAACAAAAGAAAGGTCATAATGATGGGTATGATTGTAATTATTTTCAGCTATTTTGACTGCACATCCTTTGGGATGACTCTGAAGCTGATGTGCTCACTTAAGCCTGAATTATGGTTCTGTGTTAAACCAACGCAGAGTCTACGCCGTTGCTGTGACGCCGTCGTGAACCCTTCAGACTTCTCCGTCACTCCATTTCTCCACAGTGCAGTACCCCCCCAGAGCTCTAGTGGCTACTTTGTTTAGCTTCCGTTTTTTTCCGGTCACAGTGAATCAAAGAGATAAGGACAACTATTGTGCAAAAAAACAAAACAACCCAAAAAAAATAAATCTCACACACGAAGAAAAGAGCGCTGAAAGTTCACTAGTGCTTCACGAACCGGAACTGGAAAGGCGTGGCTACCAAGCGAACCAATCACAGCCATTTCGGTCTGCGTTGGGTCGTAGTTCCATTTTTTGGAAGGTGCAGGTCAGGCTACGGTGTAGGCTACGGAGAGACTCCCACGTAGGTTTAACGAAGAACCATAATTCAACCTTTAGGAAGCAACCATTCCAGGTCTGTCTGTCACTGACTGTGTTTCCATGTATCAATAACCCTTTTAAAACCCGAATATTAGCAATAACCCAAATTTGCACGGCCATGTAAACACCAATAACCCCTTTGAATAACCGGAATTTGCTCATATTCAGGTTTTTAAAAACCTGAATATGAGCCCTGGGTTACTCCTTTTAAAACCTGAATATTGGGTCATGTAAACACCAAACAGAATATCCCCATCAAACGGAACAGGAATCTGTTTTCTGCACATGCTCTGTTCACAAGGAATCCTGGTCTTTTGAGTCCAGGAAGTTCTTCTAAACACGGAGAAACACAAGACCAGGAGGAGACTAATCACTTCATAAATGTAATGAAGGATATGAACATTTCTGCATTTGTAGACGGTAGAAAGTACCGGGATAGAAGATTTACAAGAAGGTGAGAGAAAAGTTGCGCGAAACAGCATTTGTTTTGAATTTGGATACAGGAAGAAGAAGCGGAAATGACGGGAATTGTGTCATGACGTTCTCCGTGCGTCGCTGGTTTGATCCAGATATCCTGAATGATTAATCACCATGTAAACGGAATATTCCCAATGTTTCAGTAACCGGAATATTAGCAATAACCCCAATTTTGACTGCATGGAAACGTAGTCACTGAGAAATGAGCAAACATTAAATCTGGAAAAAGGTGGCAAGAGAGAAAAAAATCTCACTCTTTTAAAACTCTCCCGCATATTTCTTAATTTTTTTGTTTTGCTACATTTCCGTCTGTCCAAAGCAGGCTAAATTCAAAAGTTCCGATTTTGAAGTAGGTGCCCCTTTTCCTCAAGTCTCTAACTTCTTAATCCCGTCCCTCCTGCCGGCCAGCTGCAGTCGTCGGTGTGCGACTGTGTGTGTCCTGTGTGTGTTTCCCTCGGCGGCTGCCTGTGAAACAGAGAGCATGTCCGTCAGAGGTGTTGCTGTTCTCGCCTGTCCTGCTATCTCCAGCTGCGTGTCTACCGCCGTCCGCAGGCTGGCTGAGGTTACCCCACGCTGACCTGTTTAATTGTCTGCCTGTCCCAGGGCCCGCCGGTAAGTGTGTATGTGTGTTCCCGCTGCGCCAAGGAGGACGATGGGGGCGACAAAAATGCGCACACACAAACTCAGGGATGCATACAAGGAGTAAGAGCATTGAAACACGAAGACACACAGCGCCTCCGCCAGATACCGCCGAGCACACACTGTAAGTGTGTGTCCCATTAAAATGTGTTTATATCAAGGAGTTTCCCTCAAGCCTGCGTGTTGGTTTGACGTTTCTGCATGTTAATACCGGCAGACTTTTCACCTCCGGTCAAAAAAACTTTTTTAGTTCCCATGTATGTCTATGAATATACGGAAGAGTATTAAGGCCATGCAGGGAAAAAATATTTGAGAGGGGAAGATTTTATTTCTTCAAGAGAAAAGTCAAAATGTTGAGAAAAAGTCGAAAATGTCGAGATTAATGTTTAAATACAATTTCAAGAATAAAGTCGAAATTTCGTAAATAAAGTTGAAGTTTCGTGAATAAAGTCGAAATTTCGCCTTTTTTCTCAACATTTCGACTTTTTTCTCGAAATTGTATTTCAACATTAATCTCGACATTTCGACTTTTTTCCTCAAAATTTCGACTTTTTTCTCGACATTTCGACTTTTTTCTTGGAGTGCATAATGAAAAAAAAATCTTCCTCCTCTAAAATATTATTTTTATTTTTCTCCTGCCTGGCCCTAATACTCTTCCGTAATGAATACGTTTACATGCAGTCAATAACCCTTTTCTAACCGGAATATTAGCAATAACCCGGTTGCGCACGGCCATGTAAACACCAATAACCCCTTTGAATAACTGGAATTAGTTTGTTTTCTGCGCATGTTCTTTTCGCAAGGAGTCCTGGTCTTTTGAGTCCAGGAAGTTCTTATAAACACGGAGAAACCAAGACCAGGAGGAGACTAATCACTTCATAAATGTAATCAAGGATATGAACATTTCTGCATTTGTAGACGGTAGAAAGCACCGGGATAGCGAGACACCTTTACAAAAAGGTGAGGGAAAAGTTGCGCGAAGCAGCATTTGTAGGAACGCCAGACCAGATCAAGCTCCGCTGGAAGACGCTGAAAAAGGCGAACTACAGGGACAAGAAACACAACGGTACCAGCGGGTCCGATTATACTCCGTGCTGCTGTTATTGTGGTTGTTTTGGATTTGGATACAGGAAGAAGAAGCGGAAATAACGAGAATTGCGTCAAGACGTTCTCGGTGAGTCGCTGGTTTGATCCAGATATCCTGAATGATTAATTACCATGTAAACAGGGATAACCCTGTTTGCTCACGCATGGAAACACATTATTCCCAATGTTTCAGTAACCGGAATATTGACCTTAACCCAAATTTTGACTGCATGTAAACGTAGTCATTGTAAAAATGATTGACTGTTTTACACTATGTTTGCTGTATATATTCTCACAACAGAATAAAAATCAGATTTTGATCATTTCCTTGTCTTTAGTGAGCAGAAACATGCTCAGGCTTAGCCTTCTTCAGCAGCACCAGGGATTTAGGTTCGTTTATCAATTGAGAAGGGAGTTTCAGAGATTTCTGTATGAACGGCATCACATAAGGCATTTGAAAGCTAGTTACAGCACCCAGGTTGTAGCAGTAGATATACGGCTCCAACAAAGGACTGTTCCTCAAGAGACGGGGACTTGAAGCCCTGCCCCGATCCCAATGAGGCTCCCAGGGGGGAACTGGGAACCATCAGGTGTCATCAGGCAAGAAGTCAACTGTCCGTGAAATGACGCAAACAATTCCCAGACAACCAAATGTGCATGTTTTGGGGCTGTAAGAGGATGCTTAGAGAAAGCGTACACATGCAAAAGGATTACCAGGAGCGTTTTCTGCCGCTTTAACATACTCAACAGTAGGCCTATGTTGAAAAAATCAATTATCCAATTCTAAATCGATTCTCATATTACTGTATTTACCGCACTATAAGGCGCACCTAAAAGCCTTCAATTTTTTCAAAAGCTGACCGTGCGCCTTATAATCCGGTGCGCCTTATATATGCATCAATATTGAGCCGCAACAGGTCTGGCAACCATAGACATAAATATGTAGACGCCTCATGACATGCTGGAACGTAAATCCAGCGTATTGGATGGGTCTGCTCACTCCAGGCTAAAATAACTACACTGGAGTTACAGAGTTACAGTTACAGTTACAGAGTTACAGTTACAGTTACAGAGTTACAGTCACAGAGTTACAGTTACAGTTACAGTTACAGAGTTACAGTTACAGAGTTACAGTTACAGAGTTACAGTTACAGTTACAGAGTTACAGTTACAGAGTTACAGTTACAGAGTTACAGTTACAGTTACAGTTACAGAGTTACAGTTACAGAGTTACAGTTACAGTAACAGTTACAGAG
>NC_084590.1:4696092-4713592 GCF_033807715.1 Cololabis saira | reverse complement strand
ATATATTCTCAGAGGAAGGAACGGTTCCTTATTTGCACTTTTCTGTTTTTTAGCTTGGTGTCCAGCGTTACAAGGTCCTTTTCCCATCTGAATACAATTTCTTCAACTCTATTAAGGGACAAAGAGCTGGGCGGCGGCAGCTTGAGGGGGCGCTGAGGCCGACACATCTACACATCTACTCAAAAATCAAAACACACACAGTGTTGGTCCACAACTGGTAACTAGAATACACCGTTTCATTTGATTTGAGTTGATTTGAAGATTTTATTTTGAACATGCAAGTTAAAAAAGAGTATAAAAAAGTAAAAAAACAGAATACAAATTCAGTGTCACGATGTTCCCCCCTGCAGCTCCTCCATGGCTGAGTCTGGCCCCACATGCGCTGACGGGAATGCTGCTGCTGCTGCTGCTGGTGCAGCTGGTGCAGCTGCTGCTGCTGATGATGATGCTGCTGCTGCTGCTGCTGCTGGTGCAGCTGGTGCAGCTGCTGCTGCTGATGATGATGCTGCTGCTGCTGCTGCTGCTGCTGCTGCTGCTGCTGCTGCTGCTGCTGCTGCTGCTGATGATGCTGATGCTGCTGTTTCTGCTGCTGATGATGATGCTGATGCTGCTGTTGCTGCTGCTGCTGATGATGCTGCTGATGCTGCTGCTGCTGGTGCAGCTGCTGCTGCTGCTGCTGATGCTGCTGCTGATGCTGATGCTGATGGTGATCCTGCTGCTGGGGAGGGAGGGAGGGAGGCGAGGCGTGTGTGCTGCTGCTACCAAAAAAAGTCTCTCTTGCATTCATTGTTTAAATGTTCAAGCATGTCTGTTACCTTACACTATCATGTTCAAAATAATAACTCTTGAATTGAATTGAATTGAATTAAGGTGCTCACTTCAATTCAAGTGTATATTTCTGATATGTAATGCTGTATGCATGCAGATCTTTACATCTTAAAGGGGACCTATTATGAAAAACAGGTTTTCTCTTGCTTTAACATATATAAAGTGGTCTCCCCTCAGCCTGCCAACTCAGAGAAGGAGGAAAGTAAACAAATTCTGCAGTGTCTGTACAGCCGCCTGGATGAGCGTCCAGTGTCATGTGGATCTACGAGCCAATAAGATTCTGCTCCCGTCGTTACGTAACGACGGGAGCAGAATCTTATTGGCGATTTACCGCCATTTTTTCGTAGCGGTGTATCGCGATGCGTGAAACCACGCCCACAACTAACTCTGGCCGGAACAACAACAACTAACTCCGCCGGCCGGAGCTTCCGCCATTTTTGTAGCGGTGTATCGCGTCATTCAGGCAGCCAATCAGCACAGAGCCTCATTATCATAGCCCCGCCCACTCAGAATCCTGCATAGATAATGAGGGTAGAGAATGGGAAGATAAAGACATGGCTCAGAGGCTGAATTTCTAATTTATTCAGCAAAAACAATCAAAAGCTTGTTTTTAAGACATTCAAGACCTGTTTAAAATAGGTATTAGATGCCATAATAGGTCCCCTTTAAGTACAATAATAAATAACTAAAAATGCATCTATTGTAGGGGGCTGCATATAACACTATTGGGTGAATGGGTAGATTTGTTTATATTTATGTACAGAAATTGGCAGCTATGTATGTGTGTATGTGTGTATGTATGACGGGAATGCTGCTGCTGCTGCTGCTGCTGGGGAGGGAGGGAGGGAGGGAGGGAGGGAGGCGTGTGTGCTGCATGGACCAGGCAGATTGTGTTTGTGTGTCAGAGGCCGTGGTGTTAGCGGAGGAGGAGACGGAGGCTGTCCCTTTGAGGATTGGGCCTGTTCTCCTCGCCTCGCCTGCCTGGCTCTTTGAAGCTGTTCGATGACCGCACAGGGTAAAGTCACCGCAGGTGGAGGGGAGGAGGGGAGGACGGAGGAGGGGAGGACGGAGAGCGGCGGCGTTGCTGTTGGTGGGGTATGGAAGCTTGTCATTTGTGTACAGCTGTTTCTTTCATCTCCTCCAGCTTCCCCCCCTCCTCCTACTACTCCTCTATCTCTTCCTCTACTCTCTCTTCTATTTTTGTGTTGCTGTTGCTTCGCTCTTCCACCAATACCCCCTTCAGCAATCCAGGCTCTTTAAAGAAGTCCTGCGCTGCAGCCAGCTGGGCCAGAACAGGTTGTAGGAAGCAAAAATCATCATGGCAAGTCGTCCATACAATGGAGGACGTTGCGATCGAAAGACAGATGTTTTTACGAAGTCGCGTCTGCTTCCTACGACGTAGTCGCGTCTGCTTCCTACGACGTAGTATTAGGGCCAAACTACAGTAAGAAAAAAAAATTGGAAATTACGAGAATAAAGTCATAATAATATGAGAATAAAGTCGTAATATTATGAGAATAAAGTCGTAATATTACGAGAATAAAGTTGTAATATATCAAGAATAAAGTCGTAATATTACGAGAAAAAAGTCGTAATATTATGAGAATAAAGTCGTAATATTACGAGAATAAAGTCGTAATATTATGAGAATAAAGTTGTAATATTACAAGAATAAAGTCGTAATATTATGAGAATAAAGTAGTTATTTATGTGAACTCTAACAGGAAGAGCACACACGTCTTTTGTGGATGATAATAATTTGATGCTGATGTGCCAAAATATTAAGTATTTCCTTATTTGTGGAACCGATACCAAAATATAACTTCACAAGATGCTCAATATTCCTCATTTTAATAGGGAGAAGAAGCTCTTCTCATAAATTACCACTTTATTCTCGTAATGTTACGACTTTAGTCTCATAATATTACAACTTTATTCTCGCAATATTACGACTTTATTCTCATATTATTATGATTTTATTCTCGTAAGTTCAGATTTTTTTTGTCTTAGTTTGGCCCTAATACTCCGTCGTAGTTTCCTAGTCTCCATCCATCTCACGCTGATTTCTCTCACTCATTAAACTGAGACTTAGGTGCACACAAATCAAAGCCTAGCACAGTACGAGCTACCACATTCCTGCACAGTGTTTTGTCAAAGATAATGTTTCCAAAATAGAATCAGCAGCAGACAACTCAATTAATAGAAAAGATTTACCATCTAATGAGAGAAAAAGCTCTTTTTTTCCCTCCACGTTAGCAGGAGCCGTGAAATCAGGTAGGTGTTGCACACACTCCACTCACCAGCCACTTCCTATCTAACCAGTGGCTGGTGAGTGAGTGTGTGTTGAAAACTGCCAGAGTTTCAGAAATCTCATAAGCAGCACAGCATTCAAACGAGCACGGAACATGTTCAAACGATCAATGTTTAAACAGATAAAAGTTAAGCCTCGAAAAGATTTGGAAAGAAGACAAAATTAACCAGAGCTTCTGCGACAAGCTGCCACTAAAGTGCTGCCAGTCTGGTATTAGTACCGAATCCTTCACCGTTCTCGGTTACTGATGACCACATATTTCTGATATACTGTATTAATGCTTAAATCACTATCAATATTTACATTCAACATTGTTATCAATTAATTTGTGTAATTTCCAAATATGTCAACATTTTTGATATCTAATAATGAGGGTCCATCTGAAAGAATGGGATAGAGTCCAAGGGGTAGGAGTTCATAAGGTTATTACTTCTTCTTGCTCCTTTTCGAACGTGTCATGAACGCTGCTGCTACCAAAAAAAGTCTCTCTTGCATTCATTGTTTAAATGTTCAAGCACGTCTGTTACCTTACACTATCATGTTCAAAATAATAACTCTTGAATTTCATTGAATTAAGGTGCTCACTTCAATTCAAGTGTATATTTAGGGCCCGAGCACTGAAAGTGCGAGGACCCTATTGTATCTGTGATGTTTATTATTAGGGCCCGAGCACTGAAAGTGCGAGGACCCTATTGTATCTGTGATGTTTATTATTAGGGCCCGAGCACTGAAAGTGCGAGGACCCTATTGTATCTGTGATGTTTATTATTATTATTATTATTATTATTATTATTATTATTATTATTATTCTCGCCGTAAATAAATTGCCTTTTTGGAAGCCTTAAAATGCTCCAAAACTCACCAAATTTTGCACACGCTTCCAGAGTCGCGTAAAATTACGTATTTTATGGGCGACAGGCATGGGTCAAAAAGGATTAGGCTCTATAGCGCCACCTATTTTATGTTTTTGAAGAGCCCCATAATATGGTTTGACTTACAGCAATGTCCTTTATGTGTCTATTATATCAGACAAAGCCCTACAAAAAAGTCTCTTGGACCCATGCTCTAAGTTACACAGGAAGTCCGTCATTTTGAACAGAAAATGTCATTTTTCATGAATTATGGTCATTTCCAGGCCTCGTACTTTAACGAACTCCTCCTAGAGATTTTATCAGATTGGTTCACAACTTGGTTTGTACAATCTAGACACATGGCCGACGCTAAATTGCGAAGCTTTTAAGTTTCTGCCAGAGGGCTTGACCGTAGTGATCCACCGAAGTTTGAGGTCATTTTTAAGCCTCGCCATCAAACATCAATTGGCTGTAATTCAGCAATACATGATTTGATGTGGTTGAAAACGTATGTGCATGATTGTAGACTGAGCCTGAAGACATCTATGGTGGAATATTCAGGATCGGTTGTAGCGCCACCTGTTGGCACCAGGAATTGTCATGTCTTGTAGTATGCATCTGTGCTCCAAGCGAGATGAGTGTATTGATCTCAAAGTTGGTCAGATAATAGGTAAGGCATTGACGATGACTGACAGAGAAAACTGTAAGTTCTTATCAAAGGGCGTCGCTGTCAGAGGTTGTCAAATTTCGGTGTCTCGCCATGAACATAAAAGTTGTTTTAACTTTCAAATATTTGGTCCAAATTGACCCAAAATCCGTACATTTAATCAGGCTTCCATTCTGAACAAGTGGATATGACAATCTTGGATGAACTCACTCACTTTTTTCAAAATATGAACTAATCTCCAAATAAATTATAATTTTGTCATGCAATGTCCAGTCAACTTCCAACTTTGCAAATATGTTATTTATTGTGATATAAAAACAATGTCGATTTGAGCAGTTTAGATCAAACAGGCGATTTGTAATGATTTTTTCTGGTTTGAATTGAAAGCTGAGTTTTCATCCGTCTGAGAGTGCAGCTCTTTGGAGAGGGAGGCGGGGCTTAGGTTTCACTGCAGCGTCGGCTCTGACTTTTTTTCTAAGTTAGAGAGTCGGGCCAGGCCAATCAGAGGCCACTTAGGCCAGCAGCTTGTGAGTAGGGCAAGATGATTGGTTTGTTCCGATTAACACCCGCCCCAACAGCCCGTATCAACCAGCGTGGAGGAAGGTGTGTGCGTCTGTGCGTGTGTGTATGTGTTTAGCAGAGAGGAGACGCGCTCGACATGAAGCTGAGCTCGTTCCAAAGATAAAGTAAGTTAACTTGAAATTAAAATAAGGATTTAGATTTTAAAGTGACTGATTTACAAGACACTTCATTATAATTATTATTTACTGATTTTGAAAGTTATTCTTGCAACAAATGGGATATATAATCAGTAGGACTACTCGAGTTGAGGGGGGGTGAGGGGGGATGGCCTCCGCCCTGAAATAAAAACGGTCCAAATCATCCCCCCAGTAAAACTGTCATCCCCTCTTTCCATCCCTTATGTCATTTCATCAATGAATGTGGTTTTACTGCTATTTCAACAGTCCGGACGCCGTCCTCCGCGGACCCAGGCACTTCTATTTTAACCAGCGCAGCGTTACTTTATGGCATTTGTTCAGCAGACCTTACAGACCAATTGCATACGAGTTAAGCCATCCCACGTGATGCTGCTCAGCCAATCAGATCTGTGTAAACAGCGTGACTGGGTCAATGACATGACGCCTATATTTTCTGAAAAAAACTTTTTTTTTTCGATTCAAAAAAGGTTTAAATGGATATAAAAATATCATATATATGAACTACCTGTCCCACATATGGACTCACTTGAATTTTACAAAATATACTAGTTACTTGGGATTTTGTTGTTGTTTTAAGCGTCAAAATGTCATGTGGTGCGACCGTCCGACCAGGACTCTGGTTTTGAAAACTTTTTTTGAGATCACTAATGTATTTAAATCAATCTTCTGCTCAATCTGGCATGGCATCTGGCGCGACCATTAAAAAAACAACCATTTTTGTAAAATACTGAAAACTTGTACAAAAAAAAGATGTCAAGATGTTAAGGAAATTAATTTATTTTAATATGAATCATGGTTGTACCACATTACCCTTTTTAAGGCTAGTGCCAATTCATCTTGACAAAAAACTCAATTAGAACTTTTTTATATGAATTTATGTGTACACAATATTCTTAATGTTTGAACTACTGCAATAGATTTTTTATTTATTTATTATGATGTATTATGATGTTCTGGACCTCCGCTTAAGTACATTTTCTCTGACTGGACCTAAAGTTTTAGTTGAATACCCCTGATTTAGAGTCATCACCAGAAAAATAACACCAGAAAAATAACTTATTTGACAATTTTCACCTGTTTCAAGTAAATTTTAACTTGAAATAAGTAAAAAAAAATCTGCCAGTGGGACAAGATTTATCTTCTCATTATTAGCAAAAAAAATGTTGTGGGATAATACCAGATTCAAGTGACAAAGAAAAAGTACACATTAAAGGAACAATAATTGATCAATAATTGATCAACTTTTTTGATCAGATAGGCTGTAATATCATCATGGCCAGCAGAAGAAGAAGAAGTTTTAAGGTTCTTAATATCAAGTACCTCCAAAGGCTTTATTGGTTCAAAATGATTTAAAGAGGGATAACCTTGATTTATAGAGCTTTTTTTTCCTTATAGCGAATTTCCTAAGTTCTATATGGTTTGTTAAGGTTTTCAGAGCTTCTTTTATCTTTATAAATAAGATAAAGGTTGTGTTTAGAATTGCACTCTGTGGCACGAAGCTTTCATCCATCCAGTGTGCTGTTAAACTTAAAAGTAAAAACGTTTTACTACCTCCTCGAAACACTGACTTTGCAAGTATTGCAAGTTGCAGTCGCATGTGCTGGCTGAGGTAATGTGACAAAATTCTATATCGCAGATCCTTTAGCTCGCTCCATTTTGAAAAGTGTAGACTTCCGCACGGCGTGCTGACATTACGTGACTAGCGTGTGACAACACTCACAGAGCACACATAGAATTAGAATTGAATAGATCTGCTCCTATGGATTGGCCCATTGTTACCGATACCCGATCTAGAGTTGTTTTTAATATCGATCCCGAAACAAAAATACAAATATCGGATCGGTGCATCCCTAATAGTGATGTTTATTTTTCCATATGAAATTAAAATGTATTCTATTCATTTCTTTTATAATCTTTGGTGGGATTACAAGAGAGTATGCTGGATAGATTAACCTGGATAATGATTCAATTTTGGTTAACAATTTTTTTCAGAGGTTTTCAGAGCTTCCTTTATCTTCCTTTATCGGTACACACCTGTATCATGTAACAACTTAAAGAAAAGTCTCTTGGCGCCATGGCCGAAACCCAACAGGAAGTCGGCCATTTTGAACATTTTGAATTAATCGTGTAATTTTGGCGCAATTTATGCCATTTCTTCTGTCATTAATGCGGCCCGAACTGTAACGTGCACCCAGGTGTGTTATACATCAAAACGTGCGTCTCCATCCTCCGACACCACGCATTACTTTTCTCTTTCAAAAGTGTTACCGTGGCGACGCTAGACGGCAAAAAGCGCGCCCACCCTTCATCTGATTGGTTCAGACAGAAAAAACTTTGCGCCTCAAGCCCCATAATACGGTTTGACGTACATGAACGAAAATCGGTACACACCTGTATCATGTCGCAACTTAAAGAAAAGCCAGGCCTGTCGATACATTTGATATTTCATGGTTTGCATTAATGGGCGTTGCCTAACGGCTCAACAGCGCCCACTAGAATACTTTTCTCTGCCATAACTTTTGAAAGGTTTGACATAAAGAGTTCTTTCATGTCTCTGTCTTCTACCGAGACAGAGACCACTTAAATAAAACCACACTGATTTTGAGTCAAACCCGTCTTTTTAAATTCAATTTTTAAACAGAAAATAACTACAGTGCATGTATTACACCTTATTTCACAGCAGCTTTGCAATTTTATTATATTATTATCGGCTTTCAGCCGAGATCTGGTCGGGACCGCGCCGCGCCGCGGAGGAGGTGCAATCAGGGACCGGTCGGAATTCTAAAAAGCCGATTATCCTCCTGGTGCGTTCAGGGACAACTGGAATTTACTGTATTTGGCGAGAATTTACCGTTGCTTCATTTGCTTAAAAATTATTTAAAGGTGACCTATTATGGCATTTAATGTATATTTTAAACAGGCATTGAATGTCTTAAAAACAAGCTTTTGAAGGTTTTTTCTACATAAATGAGAAATTCAGCCTCTGGGCCATGTCTTTATTTTTACCGTTTCTAACCTTGTCTATGAGGGATTCTGAGGGGAGGGGGGGCTATGTTAATGAGGCTCTGTGCTGATTGGCTGCCTGAATGACGTGTAGCAGGGGAGCTTTAAGCCTGAATCACAATTGTGGGTCAATAATGTATAAGGCCTTTGAGAGGCCTATTTTTAAAATACTTAAAATAAAGATGTATTTGGCCATTTTCCAAACATTTGGAATGTAGTGTGCGTATATGTGAAAACTTAAAACAAAGGTATTTTAGTGTTTTTAAACCTACATTAATAGGGCAACGACCTTAAAAAAGTAATTGGGGGCGACCGTTATTTATCTCAAAATTAATAGATTTCCTTAACAAAATGTATATTTTAATAAGTATCAGTAATTAAATGAACTTTTCAAGAAAGATAGACTCATGTGTCCTTTCATTTTTGAAAACCATTTTGAAATACATTTTATCTATAATGGAAGTGTCACCCTCATAAAGCCATTTATGCATACTATACCAATGATTTATATTTGAACCAAAACTCATAGACATTACATTTTGAATTTGCGGATTTCCTAAGTTCTATAGTAAACAATGGTTTGTTAAGGTTTTCAGAGCTTCCTTTATCGGTACACACCTGTATCATAGCACAACTTAAAGAAAAGTCTCCTGGCGCCATGGCCGAAACCCAACAGGAAGTCGGCCAGTTTGAATTAATCATGTAATTTTGGCGCAATTTATGCCATTCCTTCAGCCGCTTCTTCGCCAGAACCGTAACGTGCACCCAGGTGTGTTATACATCAAAATGTGCGTCTCCATCCTGCAATAACGTGCATAACTTTTCTCAGTCAAAAGCGTTACCGTGGCGATGATAGACGCCAAAAAGCGCGCCCCCAATTCATCTGATTGGTCCATACAACTTCGTGCCTCAAGTCCCACAATACGCTTTGACGTACATGCACAAAAATCGGTACACACCTGTATCATGTCGCAACTTAAAGGAAAGTCTCTTGGCGCCATGGGCGAAACCGAACAGGAAGTCAGCCATTTTGAACATTTTGAATTAATCGTGTAATTTTGGCGCAATTTATGCCATTTCTTCGGTCATTAATTCAGCCCGAACCGTAACGTGCACCCAGGTGTGTTATACATCAAAACGTGTGTCTCCATCCTCCGACACCACGCATTACTTTTCTCTTTCAAAAGCGTTACCGTGGCGACGCTAGACGGCAAAAAGCGCGCCCACCATTCATCTGATTGGTTCAGACAGAAAAAACTTTGCGCCTCAAGCCCCATAATACGGTTTGACGTACATGAACGAAAATTGGAACACACCTGTATCATGTCGCAACTTAAAGAAAAGCCAGGCCTGTCGATACATTTGATATTTCATGGTTTGCATTAATGGGCGTTGCCTAACGGCTCAACAGCGCCCACTAGAATACCTTTCTCTCCCATAACTTTTGAAAGGTTTGACATAAAGAGTCGTGGGTGGTGTCATCGGACTCGGTATTGAGTCCTTGACCATAATTGGCGAAAATTAGCCCCGCCCCTTCTTCTGATTGGTTGTCCCTATTTCCTGCTATAACATTTGAATGTTTTGACATAGAGAGTCGTGGGTGGTGTCATGGGATTCTGTAATGAGTCCTTGAGCTTCTTTGGCCTTAATTAGCCCCGCCCCTTCTTCTGATTGGTTGTCCCGATTTTCTGCTATAACTTTTGAATGGTTAGACATAGAGAGTCGTGGGTGGTGTCATCAGATTCTGTATGGAGTCCTTGACCTTCATTGGCCTGAATTAGCCCCGCCCCTTCTTCTGATTGGTTGTCCCTTTTTTCTGCTATAACTTTTGAATGGTTTGACATAGGAAGTCGTGGGTGGTGTCATTTCTGATATGCTTATGGGGGGCGGTGGCCGTGAGTGCGAGGGCCCGTTCATCGCTGCTTGCAGCTTTAATTATTATTATTATTCTCGCCGTAAATGAATTGCCTTTTTGGAGGCCTTAAAATGCTGGAAAACTCACCAAATTTTGCACATGCTTCCAGAGTCGCGTAAAATTACGTATTTTATGGGCGACAGGCATGGGTCCACAAGAATGGGCTCTATAGCGCCACCTATTTTATGTTTTTTGACGAGCCCCACAATATGGTTTGACTTACAGCAATGACCTTTATGTGTCTATTATATCAGACAAAGCCCTACAAAAAAGTCTCTTGGACCCATGCTCTAAGTTACACAGGAAGTCCGGCATTTTGAACAGAAAATGTCATTTTTCATGAATTCTGATCATTTCTAGGCCTCGTACTTTAACGAACTCCTCCTAGAGATTTTATCGAATTGGCTCACAACTTGGTTTGTACAATCTAGACACATGGCCGACGCTAAATTGCGAAGCTTTTAAGTTTCTGCCAGAGGGCTTGACCGTAGTGATCCACCGAAGTTTGAGGTCATTTTTAAGCCTCGCCATCAAACATCAATTGGCTGTAATTCAGCAATACATGATTTTATGTTGTTGAAAATGTATGTGCATGATTGTAGACTGAGCCTGAAGACATCTATGGTGAAATATTCAGGATCGGTTGTAGCGCCACCTGTTGGTACCAGAAATTGTCATGTCTTGTAGTATGCATCTGTGCTCCAAGCGAGATCAGTTTATTGATCTCAAAGTTGGTCAGATAATAGGTAAGACATTGACGATGACTGACAGAGAAAACTGTAAGTTCTTATCAAAGGGCGTCGCTGTCAGAGGTTGTCAAATTTCGATGTCTCGCCATGAACATAAAAGTTGTTGTAACTTAAACATAATTGGTCAGAATCAACCCAAAATCAATTCATGTAATCAGGCTTCCATTCTGAACAAGTGGATATGACAATCTTGGATGAACTCCATAGCGCCACCTTTTGGTCAGGTATACATTTTTCATCAAATTATGTGCTGTAATGGCTGTTTCGTTCATCCAATCTTAATCCAATCGACACATATGATTGTCAGTATGTCTCTTGTTGACCGTGTCGCGTATCATGGCCGTAATTTGAAAGGAATTGGCATTTTTATGTCACTCTGTATTTCTGGTAAAATATTATTTAAAAATCAGAGAATTTGTGTAAGGAAAATTAAATGGCAGTTTCAGATAGCTTACAACAGGACTAAAAAATCATACACTGGAACATATTATTTTCGAACAACTTCGTCACTCTAAAAATTAAAAAAATGAACTAATAACATAAAAAGCTATGTCTTTGTCACAAAATGTCAAAATTAACATCCGACTACGCAGATATGTTGTTTACTATAATGAGAAAATATCTTGTGAATTTCATAAGCCTGAGTGGGACCGTTGATTTTCTATTAATATTTATGTTAAATTCACTGGATTCTTAAAGGGATTGTGACATGAAAAACACATTTTTCTTGATTTTTTGTGTTTTGTTGGGTGTCTTGACATCAATTACACCCAAAAAACAACAAACTTTTAACATTCAGTGTATTGTGTGCTTTCTGGGATTTTCCGCATAACTGTGCAAAAACGGCGCATGTGGTTTGGTGGCGGATCGTTACGTAACGATCCGCTAAATCACCGCCCCCTCCACCCAGCTCCCTGCCTCCGCTCCTCTCCAGCGCACCATAAAGGCTGATTTATGGTTCCGCGTTACACCGACGCAGAGCCTACGGCGTAAGGTTACGCGGCGACGCGCAACATACGCTGAACCCTACGGCGTAGGCTCTGCGTCGATTTAACGCGGAACCATAAATGAGGCTTAACAAGGAGCTGTTTAGAGCCTCTTTTGTTCTAATCACCGGAGGAAAACTGCTAAGAACACCCGCGGCCACTGACTGGACTTAAGATAAGGGGACAGTGCTGCTTGCATGCCTTTATTTTTATGATTGTTTGCTGTGGTTCGCCCTCCTGCTTTTCCGTGCATGCTTCGCCTGTCGCTCTCGGCTTAATGCCGCGTTCCATTTACCTCGGAAATAGGAACTGGGAATAGCAGCCATCTTTGAATGGTAACTCGGGGGTGGTGAAGCTTCTCCCACTTTCCCAGTGGGAAATCCCACTTCGAGGGGCGTTTCAGTTGAAAATTCCGACTGGGAACTAGTAAATCCCCACTTCCGAGGACAAATGGAACGCGGCATAACTCTCCGACGCCGCTGTGAGCGTATGGCTGGAGGCGGAGGAGGTTTGGAGGAGGAGCGGAGCAATGATTGACAGGAAAGGGGGGGAAAGGAAGCATTTTTCACGGCGCAAAAAAACCCTGTAATAAAAAGCCAGGAAAAGAGTACTAGAGTGAAGTTTTTCTTGTTACACTCTTTTAGACACATTTGAGGGATGTTGGCCAAGACTTTTAATAGTGTTAAAAGCATGTTAAAAATGATGTCACAATACCTTTAACTCTGACTGACTGCCTGCAGCGGGTGACAGCCAGAGGAGCAGAGTAGAGAAAGGAGGGGTGCTCCCGCGGGGGACGAAGGGGGGGTTGGGGGGGGGGGGGGGGGTGGGCTGGGGGGCTTGTTATGCGCGCGCATCTCCCGCGGGGGGGCGGGGCATTGGAGCTGACGTTCAGCGCGGCCGCCATCTTGGATAAGGTACCGACGGCCATCTTGGAGAGGCTGGCAGAGATTTAGTTATGAAACAGGACGCTGTCACACATTAAAAATACGTACTTTTATGCTGAAAGACTTTGTATTATGCTCTTTTACAAAGACATGGTATGGAATATTGATAAATGTATAAATTAATTAATTGTATAAAGAAACAACTTTGATTGTTCATTTGAATTTATTTGAAGGGGAGAGGGGTGTGTTGTTGTATTTATTTATATATATTTATTTATTTATTTGAGAGTGAGAGTGAACTTTGTAATATTATAAGTCCTCTTGGCTTACTATTCCTATCCATTTTTCATTGACTGTTTTTTTTTTTTTTTTTACAGCAAAAGGTGCAAATAAAAATATACACCGTCGGAATTCGGAAACTGATGATTATTTCTTCATCCACTGCATCTTTCATCCACTGGTGCGTTCAGGGACAATTGGAATTTACTCAATTTGGCGAGAATTGACCATTGTGGTTTCTCCTGTTTACTGGTGTGATGAGTGATATCTAAATATTGTAATCTTTAAAGGAGCTTGAGGCTCCTTTTAAGAAATGAGACTCTCTAGCGCCACCCTTCGCCACGACGGACGTTGGGGGTACTGCAGCCAACAGCGAAGCCGGCACGGGAGAGGGGGAGAACGCGCATGCAGCGTCATGTGACGTCACATCCGCAGGACAGCGCGGGAAATTCCGGGCACAATTGCAGCACATTTTGCAGCACACAGCCTGTTCAAGGCAACGGAGAGATACACTAGAGGAAACATTCTTTTGGGTTTGGAACGCTTCATCTGACATTATTACTAGAAAACTTAAAACGTATACACATTTTTTTCATAAATCCTGCCTCAATCCTGCCTCATGCTCCTTTAATTACCAACTTCATCTAATTAATGTTTTTCATCTAACCTCAGTAGTGTGAGATATTGTTTCAATGGGAAACTGCACACAAACTCAGCGGCGGTTGGTGTTGTTTTTCCTATGGGCAAGCCAGGCCTGGCGATAAATTTGATTTTTCATGGTTTGCATTAATGGGCGTGGCCTAACGGCTCAACAGCGCCCACTAGAATATTCTCTGCCATAACTTTTGAAAGGTTTGACATAAAGAGTCGTGGGTGGTATCATGGAACTCGGTATTGAGTCCTTGACTATAATTGGCGAAAATTAGCCCCGCCCCTTCTTCTGATTGGTTGTCCCGATTTTCTGCTATAACTTTTGAATGGTTTGACATAGAGAGTCGTGGGTGGTGTCATCACATTCTGTATGGAGTCCTTGACCTTCATTGGCCTGAATTAGCCCCGCCCCTTCTTCTGATTGGTTGTCCCTTTTTTCTGCTATAACTTTTGAATGGTTTGACATAGGAAGTCGTGGGTGGTGTCATTTTTGATATGCTTATGGGGGGCGGTGGCCGTGAGTGCGAGGGCCCGTTCATCGCTGCTTGCAGCTTTAATTATTATTATTATTATTATTATTCTCGCCGTAAATAAATTGCCTTTTTGGAGGCCTTAAAATGCTCGAAAACTCACCAAATTTTGCACACGCTTCCAGAGTCGCGTAAAATTACGTATTTTATGGGCGACAGGCATGGGTCCACAAGAATGGGCTCTATAGCGCCACCTATTTTATGTTTTTTGACGAGCCCCACAATATGGTTTGACTTACAGCAAGGACCTTTATGTGAGTATTATATTAGACAAAGAGCTACAAAAAAGTCTTTTGGACCCATGGTCTAAGTTACACAGGAAGTCCGGCATTTTGAACAGAAAATGTCATTTTTCATGAATTCTGATCATTTCTAGGCCTCGTACTTTAACGAACTCCTCCTAGAGATTTTATCGAATTGGCTCACAACTTGGTTTGTACAATCTAGACACATGGCCGACGCTAAATTGCAAAGCTTTTAAGTTTCTGCCAGAGGGCGTGATTGTAGTGATCCGGCGAAGTTTGAGGTCATTTTTAAGCTTCGCCATCAAACATCAATTGGCTGTAACTCAGCAATACATGATTTGATGTGGTCGAAAACGTATGTGCATGATTGTAGGCTGAGCCTGAACCCATCTATGGTGGAATATTCAGGATCGGTTGTAGCGCCACCTGTTGGCACCAGGAATTGTCATGTCTTCTAGTTTGCATCTGTGCTCCAAACGAGATCAGTTTCTTGATCTCAAAGTTGGTCAGATAATAGGTAAGGCATTGACGATGAGTGACAGAGAAAACTGTAAGTTTGTGTCAAAGGGCGTCGCTGTCAGAGGTTGTCAAATTTCGGGGTCTCGCCATGAACATAAAAGTTGTTGTAACTTAAACATAATTGGTCAGAATTAACCCAAAATCAATTCATGTAATCAGGCTTCCATTCTGAACAAGTGGATATGACAATCTTGGATGAACTCCATAGCGCCACCTTTTGGTCAGGTATACATTTTTCATCAAATTATGTGCTGTAATGGCTGTTTCGTTCATCCAATCTTAATCCAATCGACACATATGATTGTCAGTAGGTCCCTTGTTGACCGTGTCGCGTATCGTGGTCGTAATTTGAAAGGAATTGGCATTTTTATGTCACTCTGTATTTCTGGTAAAATATTAATTAAAAATCAGAGATTTTGTGTAAGGAAAATTAAATGGCAGTTTCAGATAGCTTACAACAGGACTAAAAAATCATACACTGGAACATATTATTTTTGAAGAACTCCGTCACTCTAAAAATTAAAAAAATGAACTAATAACATAAAAAGCTATGTCTTTGTCACAAAATGTCAAAATTGACATCCGACTTCATAGATATGTTGTTTACTATAATGAGAAAAAATATCATGTTAATTCCATAAGTCAAAGATACATGAGTGATTTTTAAATAATATTTATGTGTGATCAGGCTGCCTGACATGTTGATCTCTCAGTCTCTCAGCTCCAGCAGCTCCAGCAGAGTGGAGAGGGGAGGGGCTGAGCTCCCGCCGGGCGAAGGTGTTTGGAATGCGTGCGCAGCTCCCCCGGGGGCGGGGGGGTGGGGGTGGGTGGAGGGGGTTGGGGGGGTGGAGTTTGGAATGCGCGCGCAGCTCCCACGGGGGGAGGGGCTGGTGTTCAGCGCGGCCGCCATCTTGGTCAAGGCGCCGCATTGACTGCCTGAGAACATCGGGCGTGGCCGCCATCTTGGATCGGTTTTTTTTTTTTTTTTTTTTTTTTTTACTTTATTTAAAAGAATTATCACAAAACAGTATACACGAACAGTATACAAATAAAAAACAGAACATGTGCCAGGGGTGATGTTTGTTATTCAAGAAGATTAAACGTAACACAAGTCTACGGTTTTAAAAGCCTTTTCATTTGTTGATTTTAGGATTAATTTCAAGTAAAGTTCCATTTCTTTCTGGAAAACAAAAAAACAAGGGGTTTTCTTTGAAAATGTACTCTTATGAATATGGAATTTGGCAAGAAATAAAAACAGATTTATCAAAAAGTAACATTTTCCTTCTTTTTTAGAGAAACAATGGAAACCAAAAACAACATTTTCCCAATATAAATTAAAATCTATACCAAAGGAGTCAATAATAAATTTGCTAATATCTGCCCATAGTTTTTTCGAATGAGAGCAAAGCCAAAATAAATGGACAACTGTGTCTGGATGTAAATTACAGAAGGAACAATTTGTATTAATGTCCTTTTTAAATTTCTGCATGTAATGGTTAGCAGGATCATATTTATGTATGATTTTGTAAGAGACCTCCTTAACCTTATTTGTGATTAAAAACTTGTTAGGAAGCATCCAAGTTTTTTTCCAATCAATATGATCTGTGAAACGATTCCAATAAACAGTAATATTAGGGGTAGCAACAATATCTTTTTGAAATAAGGCACGTACCCTTTTATTATTATTCTTTTGGGTCAGTGAAAAACATATTTTACCTATTGGGGAGTCAGTTGAGAATGGGACAGACACATTTCTAGACGAGGAAGTACAACTGTTTTTAAAAAGCATTAAGGTGCCTGATGGAATAGCATTGGCGACAACTGAGAATTCTTCAGGAGTTATTTGAAGACTATGTCGTGATGAAAAGTCTCCGTAAGACAGCACAACTCCTTCCTCATTTAGCAGCGGACTCACCAGCCAGATCCGGTTCTGAAACCAGGTTTAAAAAAAAGGATTTATTTCTAACTAGGATATCTCTATTGTTCCAAATAATATAACGGTGGGGTGAAAAGTTATGCTTATAGATAAGAGTCCATGCAAGGAGGACCTGTTTATGAAATACAGATAACTTAACTGGAATTTTTTCTACATTATAATTACAAGACAGTATGAAATGAAGGCCTCCAAAACGAGAGAAAATATGGTGGGGAATAAAATTCCAGATTGAGGTGGGATTCTTCATAAAATTTTTCGCCCAATTAATTTTAAATGTATTGTTTAAAGTTTTAAAATCCAGGAAATTAAGCCCTCCAGATTCATAAGTATTCATGACTATACTTTTTCTAATGTAATGTATACGATTTTTCCATAGGAAATTAAAAAGCATCTGGTTAACAGTTTTACTAATTTTATTATCTAAATG
>NC_084590.1:4616092-4693592 GCF_033807715.1 Cololabis saira | reverse complement strand
TATATTTATATAAATATTTATATGTGCAAGTGTTTACAAATATAGAAATACTCAACTATGTGTATGTAGGTATAGGTAAGTGTGTGAGTATAATTATAGTATAGTAAGTTATTATAAATACTTATTAATAAATGATTAGTGAACAGGGGTAGGATTAAATACGTTTACACTTCTTCCTACTCATTTTTGCACATGTAAATTAAGATATTAAGTGTTAAAGTATGAAATTCCTTGTCTTTTTTTGTTTTGTTTTGCTTTGTTTTCTTATCTTCTCTTTTAATTGTTGTCTTTTTACATTAACAAAATGAATCAAATCAATCGATCAATCAATCAATCAATCAATCAATCAATTGTGTTTATTATGAGTCAGACCATGACCACTGTTGCACAACATTTAGGTGAGTCAGTAATCTCTGGCCGCAGCGCGTCTAAGCTGCATGAAGCCATCCATTAGAGTTGCTTACATTCTCTGATTAAAATCATATCCTTATCTATGATTTCAAAAAGTGAAATCCAGAAGAAAGAGCGATATTTATCCTGAGGAAAGCACTCTTCTGTATCATAAAAAAGAGAAATGGAAAAAGCAGAAGTAAAAATAAACCGCAGTGTATACAATAACTGTGCTGGTAGCAGAATGCGCTTTTGAACGTGCTGATGGAGCAGAGGGATCCTGGGTAATCTCTCAGTCCTCGCACTGAAACACTTGACAGTCCCTTCTGTTCTCTCACACACAAACCACATATGTCTTCACGTGTTGATACACCAATTAGCAGCAATTAACACTAGCCCGTTGAGCACCTGCGTTTTCAGCTCTGGCATCTGGGCTGCATTAGCAGAAGTATGTTGTTGTTATATGAGAATAAGTGCAGGATCACTGGCAGCCTCCCACCAGGTTCCTGCCAGTCCCAGGAGAGTCTCTGTGCGTCTCAGCTGCAACATACACCATTTCCTTTGGTATTAAACAGACCCAATGCTTGATTTGTCAATCCTAATCATCCTCTTATTCCTTAAAAGGATCATTAAACATCGGACAAGTGTTTGCTGTCTTCCATGGAGGACCCCCACTACCTGGGTTCTGTCTGTGTTTTCTTTAAGTGATTGTTTTTGCATTGAGTTTCTTGAGTACTCTGGATGAGTTGACAGACTGCTCTGTACAAATAGGGTGAGCAGATGTTATTATAGCAGTGTTGCCTGGCTCAGCCGACTCTGAGCAGGATATCGATTGGCTGTCACTGAGTATGCAAAGCAGAAGTCTGAAGGAGACGCTAAAAGGATGGCAATGCTAGCTCCAAGCTCATAAACAGCAGGACTGAGTGGTGGAGAGGGGTGAAGGTGTGGTGTACTGACTTATAAATGAGGAATTTTAGGCTGCATGTGCAAATTCTGATGAGTTAGTTTCATGCAGGTGAATGGCTGCTCAATTCATGCTCAAGGTGTTTTGGTTGCAGTGAGTGTTTTTTTCTTCCTGCAGCCAGTGCAACATATTCCAATGATAAAAATCTTCAGATATACTGTAGCAGGACTAGATGAGGAAAAACTGGTACACAACAACCCTTTTTTAATTTTCTTTAATTCAGAATTAAAATTAAATGCAATTTAAAATGAGTAAAAATTACCATGTAAACACCTAATTCCGAATTAAAATGGCCGTTCCGAATTAAATTTAATTCCGAAGTAAGTGGCTGGTTTATTCTGATTTTAAATCCAAATAGAATAATTCCGCAGTCATGTACTCATTCCTCTTTAAATTAATTCCGGTCTTTCTTTCTGCTCGTTCCCTCGCCCGTCTGTCTCCATGACGCTTATATTCCACACTGGGCTGGTTTTCCAAACAAAGTTTCAAGATGGCAGCACGCAGTAAACGGTGGTCAAGAGCAGAGACCATTTATTTAATAAATATAAATCATTAAAAGAACAAATGGAAACAGGAAACATCAAAATTGTGAGCGTTTCAAAGTTGTAGCGGCTAAGTTAGTTTTTCTTCAGGTAGTCGTAACTTCCGGTCCCCCCCCCCTATCCAATCAGAACCTTCCCAACCCCCAGACCTGTAGAGGAAATGGAGAAAGCTGAACAAACGTGTTTTCCATGTAAACCTCAATTCGAAATTACTATTTCTATGTAAACTCGAAGGAAAATAGTTTAATTCTGAATTATTTAATTCTGAATAATTAATTCCGAATTAAAAAACATCATGTAACCGTGGCCACGGTCAAGATTTGGGAAAAATATCTGTTCAGACCTTTATTGTCCCTCAACGGGAAATGTGGTTTACCGTATGTTAATGAGGGCGGTAGACAGCATAAAAGACAGTACACCTAATAACCAGATGTGAATGTTTGTTTCAAGAAATAGATAAAAATAAACACAAAAATAAATCTAAATCTCAAGCAAAAATTCTTTATGATTAACAGATAAAGAAATGGGTGAACAAAGCTCCTCATATGCAGAAATGCAAGTAACGAAACCTTGTTTGAGCATTTTTTAAAACAAAACTGTTGACTATAATTTGAAGGGCTGTGATGCAGCATTTCTGCTCCATCAAGTCAAGCAAACATAATATGCTAAATGTGCAGCAAAAAGGTGACAGTGTTTGTCATCTAATCTACTGTTGGAGACCACATAATCACATTTTGAAAAGCCATGCAAAACCAGATCAGTGCAGCAGGAACACAGGGAAGGTGTTAAATTACAACCGCAAATCAGATGGTAGTGTGTTTCACACTTTGTCCCATCAGACAGATAACCAATGAAAAAAACAAATGTGAATGCTGTGGCTCCATTTCTGCCGGTCGCTGCCGTGTCATTAAACCACTGGCATGGAGTTAAAGTACAAGGAAAACAGTGAGGGGTATTCTTCATGCAGACCTGCACCTTTCTTCTGCTCTCCCATCACTACCGTTGTTACGTCTACTTACTGAAGTGTATAGATAAGATAGAGATAAATATGGCTCACTGGAACATGTAAAGCCTGATTTAAAGGAGCATGAGGCAGGATTGAGGCAGGATTTATGAAAAAAAATCGTATACGTTTTAAGTTTTCTAGTAATAATGTCAGATGAAGCGTTCCAAACCAAAAAGAATGAGCCCTCTACCGTATCTCTCCGTTGCCTTGAACAGGCTGTGTGCTGCAAAATGTGCTGCAATTTCCCGAGTCCGAATTTCCTGCGCTGTCCTGCGGATGTGACGTCACATGACGCTGCATGCGCGTTCTCCCCGTTCTCCCCATTCTCCCGTGCCGGCTTCGCTGTTGGCTGCAGTACCCCCGACGGCCGTCGTGGTGAAGGGTGGCGCTAGAGAGTCTCATTTCTTAAAAGGAGCCTCATGCTCCTTTAAGGTTCTGCGTTAAACCAACGCAGAGCCTACACCGTTGCCGTGATGCCGTCGTGAACGCTTGGGACTTCTCCTTCACTCCATTTCGCCATGGTGCAATAACCCCCCAGAGCGCTAGCTGATACTTTGTTTAGCTTCCGGTTTTTCTGGTCACAGTGAATCAAAAAAGATAAGGACAATTAAAGCTGCAAGCGGCGATGAACGGGCCCTCGCACCCTTGTGCACGTTCAGGCTGCAGTGGAGTCGCTTGTATGACTTGCATGTAGATTCTTCAGGCCTGGACATTTAGCGGATGAAACAAGCCACGACTCTCTATATCAAACCATTCAAAAGTTATGGCAGAAAATAGGGACTATCAAATATCGACCAATCAGATGAAGGGACGGGGCTAATTCATGCCAATGAAGGTCAAGTACTCAAAACCATGTCCGATGACACCACCCACGAGTCTTTATGTAAAACTATTCAAAAGATATTGCAGAAAATAGGAACTATCACATATCGACCAATCTGAAGAAGGGGTGGGGCTAATCTGCACCAATTAAGGTGAAGGAGTCAAAACCGAGTCTGATGACACCACCCATGACTCTCTATGTCAAACTATTCAAAAGTTATAGCAGAAAATAGGGACTATTAAATATTGACCAATCAGAAGAAGTGGTGGGGCTAATTTGCAACAACTTTGTTCAAGGACTCAAAACCATATCCGATGACACCACCCACGAGTCTTTATGTCAAACCATTCAAAAGGCACAAGAGCTTTTGGAAGAGAAAAGTAATGCGTGTTGTCGCAGGATGGAGACGCACATTTTGATGTATAATAAACCTGGGTGCACGTTATGGTTCGGGCCGTATTAACTGCCGAAGGAATGGCATAAATTACGCCAAAATTACACGATTAATTCAAAATGGCTGACTTCCTGTTTGGTTTCGGCCATGGCGCAGAGAGACTTTTCTTTAAGTTGCAACATGCGGTTACTCTGGTTTCCTCCCACAGTCCAAAAACATGCGTAGTAGGTTAATTAATTATTCTAAATTGCCCGTAGGTGTGAGCGTGTCTGGTTGTTTGTATGTACAGTATGTGGCCCTGCGATGGACTGGATACCTGTCCAGGATGAACCCCTGCCTCTCGCCTGGAAATTAGCTAGGTTAGGCTCCAGCAAACCCCTGTGACCCTGCAAAGGATAAAGCAGGTATAAAAAAAGGGATGGATGGATGGATGGATGGATGGATGGATGGATGGATGGATGGATGGATGGATGGATGGATGGATGGATGGATGGATGGATGGATGGATGGATGGATGGATGGATGGATGGATGGACAAAATTGCTTACAACTTCAGAGTGTGGCAACCAGTTTACAGTTAACTGCTTCTGAGGTTAAAATGTTAAAAAAGAGAGCGGGTAACTTTTGAGTGTAAAAACTATCACCCGATCATTAGGGTGAAGGAAGGGTTTCCCTCTTATGGCCCTTTCAGACTAGACTCTTGCTGTGGAGCACTTGCTGCTGGGTTCAGCACCGAGGCCAGAGTCCTGCAGCGAGGGCAACATAGCCAACATTTTCCAAACTTCAACATTGTGGTTTTGTCATGTGCTGGCGTGGAGGTCCCTGTTTATATGCTGTGTACATTGTGTACAACTAGCAAGGAAACAATCTAGCAATGGCCCCACGAGGTCGACGAAGGGTGCTCTGAAGGTGTCAAGCTATGTTGCAAGGGACCAAAGAATTGTACTGGACACTACCTGTGTGCACAGGAGGGATCCCAACTTAGTTGAGGGAATTATAATGGACAATATCTTTTTCTCTTTCATATTGCCTGCTGTTCCTGGATGATTGCCATTGCCTCATGTCTATTGTCTATAAACTATTCGACTAGGTTGAACTTTGACCACTGGGACAAAACCTCCATCCAGGCACAGAAAACAAAATGAACCTAAAGCTTATCCTGTTTTTCATCAGTGAGTTTGTGTGTGTGAGTGTGAGAAAGAGAATTCCCTCAATTGTACGATTGAACTTTGTGGTGATGGCTCTTGTCCTCACAGGAATAGTAAATAGTCATTTGAAAAAGAGAACATGCCCTTTCACTTCTAAATCTGAGCTTTTACTGAATGAGGAGAACATCCGTTTCAGTAAAAGACTCTTTAAAGATTCCCGTTCTGGTAAGAGAAAAGCGCATGTAAATCCCATATTCAAAACTAAGTGCATTTGGACTTTCCACAAGAAAAAACATCTGATAACTTTATGCCATTTAAAACAGAGCATTGTTTCTTTCTTAACTGCTTCTAAGTCTACTTCAATTACCTCTGAAATATCTGAGTCTGTGCCAGGTCCTTTGATGACAGCTAGTTAAAATGGCTGCTAGATTATTCCTGAATAATTTCCCTTTCTGTGATACTTTTATGAACGGTTATTTATAACCATGTGTATCCCAAGCAAATACAACATAAGTTGAGTAACCAATACCTTCTTTGGTATAGATTATGTGTTTTTTTTTGTTTTCGTTTTAACTCAACAAGTAAATAAGAGCTCTATCCAGGGGACTAAGTAGCTTGCACTACGTTGTAAGAGGCCCCCACTGGGCTATAATCTGATCAATGTTGTGAAAACAATTTTGATAATGCAGTAGAATTAGATCGACAAGGCCCCCTGTTGACAATTAGATTTGAAACCAATGCCACGCAGGCCGGGGCTAATGACTTGGCTTACTACTGCTTGGCTGAGGAAATGGGCTTGAATACTACTTAAGGGAGCCCTTAATATTGAATGCATTGTGAACTAATTAGCTGCAGTTAAATACTAAACAGTGTACAGTACAGTATCCCTGTGATAGACTGGCCACATGTCCATAATGGCCCTCACCTTTCACTCACCGCTGGCCACAAAACGTACATGTATTTGTCATGCTTATTGGGGAGCTGCATTAAAAAAACACCATAAAGAGGTGAAAATGTTGTATCTAGAGCGCATGGCAACTTAAAAATAACAACAGAATGCTTCCACTAGGTCTGAAAGTACATGATTACTGAATCCAGTTACGTAATTTTTACAAACTTGTCAAAAAGAACGTATGTTCTCTTTTAGTTTTTAAGGCTTTATCAGGACATATTGATAAAAAAATCATCAGAATAAAAACAAAAAACACATTGCACTCCAATACTGATTTGACAAATTTTTTTATCAAAACAGAATCTGTCGATTAAAAGCTTATGTCATTATCAGTCTGTTAAACCACTGTTGGGGACTTTGGAGGACCTCAAAATGTGTTTCAGTTCACTGAGGTGTGCATTTGTTTATGCACAGCTCACTCCAGGTCATGTCAAACATTTCAGTTGGTTGGGGTCTGGAATTTGGCTGCTGTAGATTTGTTAGTGTCCCTGGAATAATTGTTGTCTGATATAACAGTTTCAGCCATGCTATAGCTGTTGGGTAGATGATCTTACTCTACAATACTTTGATATACAAAGGAGATCACGATTAACTCAACAGCCACTCTCACCAAGATACTGTGTTAAAAGATGCAGTGGAGATCCCATTTTTATGCATTCAGAATGGCCTAATGAATGTGTCTTAAGTGTGTGCTTTTACAAAGCGTTAAGCTGTTCCACAATCAAGATGTTTGGTTCTTTTTCCTTGATTTTGTGGCCCACGGCCAGTCCCTGGTGTCACTGGTCGCTATTGAGCTAGTGCTCAATAAACACAAAAACTCAGTACAGTAGGTCTCTGCCTCAACTACCACTGTGATCGAAAACCTTGTGATATTTCCCTCCCTTTAGCTCGTGTTATGTTGGGTTAGCTGGTTCATCACTTCGCTAGGTGTTCTGACAGCAAGCCACCTGAATTCTACTGGCAGCCGACTTGCTGGGGCATCCTCTGGGTGGAGTTCGCAGCCATCCTCATGGCCCTGTTATGCCTTTTCTTCACACAGCACTCATTCAACCCTTGTTACACCTGAGTCACTCCCTCCCAAGGCAGACTAAAATGACGTGCCATTCTGGCTCACTGCTTTTTACACAGCACAGCCAGGTCTGCAGAGCTACAGAGGTGGAAAGAACTGCCCGTGTGAATGAAGCTACCATTCTAATAAAATTAAGACAATTAATTACATTAAAAAAATGATTCAAATGTTGGCAGCACGGTGGCTTGGTGGTTAGGACTGTTGCCTCACAGCGAGAAGGTTCCCGGTTCGACTCCCTGGGTCCTTCTGTGTGGAGTTTGCGTGTTCACCCCGTGCTTGCGTGGGTTCCCTCCGGTTACTCCGGCTTCCTCCCACAGTCCAAAAACATGCATAGTAGGTTGGTTGATGATTCTAAATTGCCCGTAGGTGAGAGTGTGAGTGTGTTTGTATAAGTCCCTGCGATGGACTAACGACCTGCCCAGGGTGAACCTGCCTCTCACCTGTGATGAGCTGGGATGGACTCCAGCAGACCCCCGTCACCTTGCAAAGGATAAAGCGGGTATAGAAAATGGATGGATGGATGGATGGATGGATTCAAATGTTTTGATTTGGTTAATCAAAAGTCGTCAGATTGCATAAACAAAGACCAATTTTGAATGTCTTTTTTCCAGGCTATATTCACACGAAGATGGAATGCTTATAATTTCAAAAACGCTCTTTGTAAAGAAAGAGATGTATCAATAAATGGCCAATACTGTGCCCAAACCATATTTAGCCCAAATAAAGATGTCCACGGGCATAACATATCCTTTGTCTGGTGAGTGCAAGACACCCTTGTGGGTCCTGTGACTATGAAAAGAAAAAGAAAACACACCCAGCCCAGATCATCAAGTCTCCATTACTGTGCTTGACAATTAGTGTTATGGTGTTTGTCAGCATCCGCTGTGTTAAAGCCTCAGTTGGGAACGTCCCAAAGATCCAGTAACTGGTTAGACAATTTGATTGCATACTACTTTCATGCCCCTTCCAAACTCTCTGTTGGACTCCAAAACTATCTCCCTCCCACCTCCCCCTGCTGTCGAGGAGTGCACTGTCCTTGCTGGAGTGTGTGCATCCGATCTGTTGTGCAGGAGAATGAAGATACGGTGGCCGAGACCCGCCATTGCTGAAAATAAAAGTAACGCCTCAAACAAACAGAAACGCTGCTGCAAATTAAATAAATGCTGCAAATATAAAGAAACCCTGCTGCAAATAAAATAAATGCTGCTGCAAATAAAATAAAAAAACGACGCAAATAAAAAAGCCACAAAGGAAGTGAATTACCGGGGACTATTTTTGCCTTTGTTTTTATTTGCAAAGCGTTTATTTTATTTGCAAAGCGTTTATTTTATTTGCAGCGGCGTGCAGCGGCTTTTCTTTTTATTTGCAGCGTTTCTTTAATTTTCAGCAATGGGTGGTCTCGGCCACCGTATGAGGAGGTTAATTTACTAAGGAAACCTGAGTTATCAGAGAATAGGTACTGATAAAAGGTGTAATACAAGTAAAATACAGGTGAAATACAGTTATAATACAGGTCAAATATAGGTGTAAAACGGGTAAAATACAGGTATAATCAGTAATGGAAAATATTGAGGGACATATGAAGCAAGGAGAAGAAGGATATATGACTAAACTGTATCTGGAAGTAATGCTACATAACATAACTTTTAATATTTACTTGCAACTCCTTGACTGACATTTGGCAAACACGGCCTTTGGCTATGATTGGATGAGCTGCAATGGGATAGGTGGAAACTTGTAAACTGCATTGCAAGCTGCAGGTGGTGCTAAAGGAGCAGATTTGTTTCTCAAATTACCTAGTTTATGTAATATTATTAGAATATTGTGGTCATTTTAGCAAATACAACAAAAAAAAACCTATCAACTGTAACAAAGTTAGCTCTCAACATACTTGCTGCGTGTGTATGTGTTAAATCTTACGTTATAGTCCTTAGCCTGAGACCATAATTTAGGTCCATATTTACATTTAATAGGTCACACAGCTCTCAATCTTTATCAAACCTAACTACAAATCTCAAATAAAGTATAACCACCAAATGGGAGGGTCTTATGTCACCAGCTAAAACTGGCTGCTAAATAAAGGTGTAAAGGAAGGGTTGAGAAGAAAGCTCTGGATGTCCAATTCTGTGCTACTTTGACCAAAGCATATCAAAGATATATCAGTAAAACTTCAAGAAATGGAAAAGAATTCTAATATATCTCCAATACTATATATATATAAGATTGTTATAAGATTGGGTGTGGTTGTAATCAGAGGTCAATGCAGAATACAAAAAGGCTGTGACACCTTGCTTAATGATGAGAATAACAATGTTCTGGAATTACCTATGGGTTTTGAACATATTTTCTAAATGATTGGCCATGAAAGTGCTATCCAAGAGCACTAATATTAGTGTCAACATGACAACCTGTAACTATTATTTCAGAATATATATTTAGCTCAGTGTTGGGCAGGGGCATAGACTGTGGCGCATCACTGTCTAAATTTAGTAGTTAGTACAATATAATTCTTTTCATAACTAAAGATGCTTATTGGAAATGTTATATTCAACATTTTTCATAGGTGTTTCCATGTTTGGGATGTTATGTTTGGTAGTTTTACAATACACCGGTGTACTTAGAAAATGAATGTATATATAGTGAATTTCGTCTAAAAAATGCTGAAGTACATGAACAATATTGATGCATCTTTTGTACAACATAAAATATTTATGATATTCACAAATATCTAAACACAATGCAGCTCTGATTTTGAATGAGGCAACACTGTGAATTTATCTGCAATCATGCCGTCTGCTTGGCTGTAAACGCTGCACTCCAAAAGCCCAACAAGATTGTTGTGTTTGAGTTAATCGCACCAAATCATAGCATTCGTTTGGACATCTCAATCACTCGGTCATTACGTGAATGAATAAAACATTGGCTCGATTCTTCTTAAAAATACTGATGAGAGGTCATAATATGACTTTAAAGGTCATAGACTGGCATGGCTGAATATACTCGGATGTGTGGGATCAATACTGATAGCACATAGCGCCGGTATCACAGTGACAATTAAAGGTTTGGAAATTGAACTGACGTGCCTTCAACAGAGGTCCATTCGGCTGTTCAAGCAGGGGCGTGTGATTTGGTAGAGCCATCGGTGAAGACAGCTACACTGTTATTTTCATTACTGAAGTGCCTGGCTGTGTGTTATATCACTGCACACAATGATTTAAGAACAGCGCTTACTTGGATATTTGTGTATGGGGGTGTTACTGACCATCTAGGTTTGGGTCAAATAGGAACTGTCTGAGATCACTTTGTGAGACAATATGTGCTGATGACAAAGATTTGCATGTATCAGTGCTCATAAAACTCAGATATGACATAGGGATACAGTACATAACTCATTTATATACATCTAATATAAATGTTTTGTGTCTTAAAGAAAGCATTCGACTGATCTACAAGAGTTTTGGGTACTGGGTCCATTGGTACTGGGAATGAGAGCCTGGTCCGCACTGCTGGCAGTAAGATGGATTTGTTAACCCTTGTACTGTCTTTGGGTCAAAATGACCCAATTCTTCTATCCTTCTTTCCTCCTGCCATGCTCTCTCCTTCCTTCTTCCTTTCCTCTTTTCCTCCTTTTTTAACCTCCTTTACTCCTTTTTCTTCCTACCTCCTTTCCGTCATTCTTTCTTTTATTACCTTCTTTGCTTTTCCTTCCTTCTTTCCTTATTTTCTCCATTCCTTCCTCCCTCCCTTCTTTCCTTTTCTCCCTTCTTTCCTTCCTTTCTCCCTTCCTTTCTTCCTTCTTTCCTTCCTTTCTCCCCTCCTTTCTATCTTTTCTCCCTTCCTTACTCCATTTCCTACTTCCTTCCTTTCTTCCTTACTTCCTTCTTTCCTCCCTTCCATCTTTTCTCCCTTCTTTCCTCCCTTCCATCTTTTCTCCCTTCCTTACTCCCTTTCCTACTTCCTTCCTTCCTTCCTTCCTTCCTTCCTTCCTTCCTTCCTTCCTTCCTTCCTTCCTTCCTTCCTTCCTTCCTTCCTTCCTTCCTTCCTTCCTTCCTTCCTTCCTTCCTTCTTTCCTTCCTTCCATCTTTTCTCCCTTCCTTCCTTCCTTCCTTCCTTCCTTCTTTCCTTCCTTCCATCTTTTCTCCCTTCCTTCATTCCATATTTTCTCCCTTCCTTACTCCCTTCCCTACTTCCTTCCTTTCTTCCTTACTTCCTTCTTTCCTCCCTTCCATCTTTTCTCCCTTCCTTACTCCCTTTCCTACTTCCTTCCTTCCTTCCTTCCTTCCTTCCTTCCTTCCTTCCTTCCTTCCTTCCTTCCTTCCTTCCTTCCTTCCTTCCTTCTTTCCTTCTTTCCTTCCTTCCATCTTTTCTCCCTTCCTTCATTCCATATTTTCTCCCTTCCTTACTCCCTTCCCTACTTCCTTCCTTTCTTCCTTACTTTCTTCTTTCCTCCCTTCCATCTTTTCTCCCTTCCTTACTCCCTTTCCTACTTCCTTCCTTCCTTCCTTCCTTCCTTCCTTCCTTCCTTCCTTCCTTCCTTCCTTCCTTCCTTCCTTCCTTCCTTCTTTCCTTCTTTCCTTCCTTCCTTCCTTCCTTCCTTCCTTCCTTCTTTCCTTCCTTCCATCTTTTCTCCCTTCCTTCATTCCTTCTTTTCTCCCTTCCTTACTTTCTTCCTTACTTCCTTCTTTCTTCCCTTACATCTTTTCTCCCTTTCTTACTCCCTTTCTTACTTCCTTCCTTTCTTCCTTACTTCCTTCTTTCCTCCCTTCCATCTTTTCTCCCTTCCTTACTCCCTTTCCTACTTCCTTCCTTTCTTCCTTACTTCCTTCTTTCCTCCCTTCCATCTTTTCTCCCTTCCTTACTCCCTTTCCTACTTCCTTCCTTTCTTCCTTACTTCCTTCTTTCCTTCCTTCCTTCTTTTCTCCCTTCACCCTCCCTTGACCCAAAGACAGCACAAGGGTTAAGGTGGGAGTTTAACTCCATCAGGGTTGCTCTTTGTCCCTAATGGCACTTTTCCACTAGTACCTACTCAGCCCAACTCAACTCGCCTCCACTCGGTTTGGTTCTTCTCCACTAGGGGTCTAACGTGCCGAGTAGATACTTTTCTGTATCTATTCTGCCGAGATTCTAATGGCACTTTTGCACTAGTCTCACTTCAGCCCGGCTCGGCTCGGCTCGCCTCGTCCCGGCTCCACTCGTGTGTTTTCGCACTGCCAGGTGAGAAGTGGGCGGGTTGGGGTGAAGCTGCTGTGACGTACTCTATTGCGCAACCGCTTTGTTCATGTCGGCGCTGATCAGAAATCAGCTGGAGCCGCGAGCGGCTGAGAGTAAAACAGCCCGTCTACATCCCTTTTTTAATTCTCTCGTCAGTCACCAGGTTTATGAACATCTGCACCTCAGAGTTGGATCACCAAACAGACGTTTTGCGCTTTATAATAAAATCGTCGTGAGCCGCGGGTCGCTCTCGCTCTGACTCCCGCTCTGACTCCCGCTTCCTGATTCAAACGTCTGACAGCCCCGCCGCCCGACCAATCAGAGGCGTGGAGGGTGGTGACGGCCCCGCCCCCCGACCAATCAGAGGCGTGGAGGGTGGTGACGGCCCCGACCCCCGACCAATCAGAGGCGTGGAGGGTGGTGACGTCCCCGCCCCCCGACCAATCGGTGGCGAGGAGGGTGGTGACCTCAAAAATAGTCCCGGCTCAGCCCGCTATAGAACCTCGCTGAAATGGTTACAGAAAAAAGTATCGACATGGAGCGGCTCTACCCGTCTCAGCCCTAGTGCAAAAGCGCAAAATGGGGCTGTGGCGGGTAGAACCGAGGAGAAGCAATACTAGTGCAAAAGCGGCTTAAGCGGCTGAGTCGGCTGTATCTGACATCATCACACTACAGGCCACCGATTGGTCGGGGGGTTGGAGTCAGACGTCTGAGTCCAGGATGTGACATCAGCGAAAGAGCGACAGTTACCAGGTCATTTTCAGTTCACACAATTTAGAATCAGAAAACCTACATTTCAACATCTTTGGTTCGTCTTGTTGTATTGATTATAGTCTTTGCTCTGGACAGAGGTGACCGGTTCTCATCATACTTGTGTTCTGCACATCCTGGCATAAAAAAAGTCTTCATAAGCAAAGAGCAATCCCCTCACTCATAACAGTCATGTTTTTCATTATATGATAGACATAAACATCAAATAAGGAGAGAATCTGTAACTAAACACATAATCCACTTTGCTCTCTAAGGTGGAGGCAGGCAGTATTTCTTACTGTAAAACATTAAATAAATAACTAAGGGAGTTAAGGAGGCTTAATAAGATTTCAGCCTTTGGCTGACACACTCCTGCCATAAAGAATTGATATAGCTAATATCTCATGGTTGTCTATTTATACACCCAGAACACAGCAATACTAGCCTACACTAGGCTAATGTAGAGATACTTTTATTCATGAAGATATATATTTCAGGCCATGTTACACATATATGCACCCAGTTATGTTTCTATGTTTTGTTTTTTCCATGTATAACAGGAATACAGCAGTAAAACTGAATCACATTACTAGGAACTGACAGGTTCATGCTTCACACACAGAACCTGATGCCCAGTGTAAACACAGTAAGGGAAAAAACATGTACCAGGACCACAAGGAAGTTGTACTCTTAAGCAAGTGATGCTTTTAATTCATGAATAATAATTTTTTCGAGGAGTTAAGGAAACGCTCATGACATGTTTTTGTCAAAATTCCACGTGGATGTCAAATAGCCTTGTTTTCAACCATTCGTTTATTGCTGTTTTGTTAGTAGTTGGGGTTCCGGCTCTGGGGTACAATTTAATCAGTCTTTGGACATTTTCTCCCTCCTGTGTCTGCACCCAAAAAAAAAGAGAACAAATAAAAAAAAGAGAACAGACACTGTTATGATATAATATTTTGACCCCAGAGTTTCTATCATATGTATATCATATTTCTATCATATATATATATATATATATATATATATATATATATATATATATATATATATATATATATATATATATATATATATATATGTGTGTGCACACGATTTTCACATGAACACGCAAAATGCACTACTATTAATACTTCCCACTTGTATATATGTTGTTTTTTTTTGTTTTTTTTTTGTTTTAAAAGCTTCATACAATGCTGAGAAAACTGGCTTATAGGCTTCTGGCCTGTTATTGTTGGTACCTCTGACTATTAAAAAAGAATAAAGAAAACCACAGTAAAAACACAATGTAAAACATTTTGTAGAACCAGGACAAGGTTACAAAAGGTGTTGCTCACCTATCCTACAATAATAAGTACAAAATAAATTCTATAGACAGCTACCATTTATGAGAAATCTATTCTTTAACAGTCACTCAACTATGTAGTCTAATAATGACACAGTGGTATAGTTAGTAGTATAGTATAGTAGAAAACTGCCCAAACTATTGCATTTGTTGTTTTTCTATGGATGAAATGTCTGGACAATGACAACTGGCAGGCTGTGCTTGTGCGACTGAATAGTGTCAATCTCACTGAGACTGTTGCACAGACAGATACTGCTCCAAACACATCAGGAACTCTTAACATGCCTCCAGCTGCACCCCAGTCAAAGGGAAAGACAGATTCAGGGTATGTGCAGTTTGCAAATATCACAGCATTTAAAAACTGTGAGTTGAAGGCACCTTTCCCAGCGAGTTGAAGAGATTAAAACATGTAAAATGTATAAACGTCTTTAATAAGCTAAGCCTCAGTGATAAAATGTGAGGCATGCCTCTGAGGTCGGGAGGAAAGGAGGCAAGGCGGGCAGAGGGAGACACACTGACTTTGGCAAATGTAGTCACAACAGGATGTTATGGGCTGGGTTATACCTTCACTTTGACTGCTAGCCTTTTTCCAGCTGCTGGTAAGCCTTCAATTAAATGACGGCTACCTTTTTCAAGTCGCTAATCCTCTTACTGTTTGGAACCTTACACTTTGCCATGTGAACAACACATACACACGGACGTACGGCATACTGTGTTTAGAAGTGTGTATGAACAGAGAGTCTGCAGCATTACCCTCACACCGCCTGCTCTGTGGTCCTCCTGCCTTCTGGTTCCCTCTTAAGTTGACAAAAGAGACTGTTCTTGTCACAAATAGAGCTTGGAGGAAAATTCTGGATTAAAAAAAAAAAGAAATATATTCTGTGAACCTGAGTGTGTGACAGTTAAAACTGTCTCCAATAAATATATGTCAAATAGAACCTTCCTTTCAAAGAAATGATCGTTCTTTAAAAATCAAGATAACAGAGGGTCTGCATTGATGTCACTTCCCCACTGGACCAGCCCCCTTACTGGCACTGAGTGGCAAAAACAGCTGCAACTAGTGGAGAAGACGGGATAACAGACGATTATCGGCTTAAATTACAAGCAGTTGGACTTGACAATGACCTATACAGTTACCCCAAGAACCCGTGGTCCATGGACATTAATATTTGGTACAGTTACCAAGAACCAGTGGTCCATGGACATAAATATTTGGTACAGTTACCAAGAACCAGTGGTCCATGGACATAAATATTTGGTACAGTTACCAAGAACCAGTGGTCCATGGACATAAATATTTGGTACAGTTACCCCAAGAACCAGTGGTCCATGGACATTAATATTTGGTACAGTTACCCCAAGAACCAGTCGTCCATGGACATTAATATTTGGTACAGTTACCAAGAACCAGTGGTCCATGGACATTAATATTTGGTACAGTTACCCCAAGAACCAGTGGTCCATGGACATTAATATTTGGTACAGTCACCCCAAGAACCAGTCGTCCATGGACATTAATATTTGGTACAGTTACCAAGAACCAGTGGTCCATGGACATTAATATTTGGTACAGTTACCCCAAGAACCAGTCGTCCATGGACATTAATATTTGGTACAGTTACCCCAAGAACCAGTCGTCCATGGACATTAATATTTGGTACAGTTACCAAGAACCAGTCGTCCATGGACATTAATATTTGGTACAGTTACCAAGAACCAGTGGTCCATGGACATTAATATTTGGTACAGTTACCCCAAGAACCAGTGGTCCATGGACATTAATATTTGGTACAGTTACCCCAAGAACCAGTCGTCCATGGACATTAATATTTGGTACAGTTACCAAGAACCAGTGGTCCATGGACATTAATATTTGGTACAGTTACCCCAAGAACCAGTGGTCCATGGACATTAATATTTGGTACAGTCACCCCAAGAACCAGTCGTCCATGGACATTAATATTTGGTACAGTTACCAAGAACCAGTGGTCCATGGACATTAATATTTGGTACAGTTACCCCAAGAACCAGTCGTCCATGGACATTAATATTTGGTACAGTTACCCCAAGAACCAGTCGTCCATGGACATTAATATTTGGTACAGTTACCAAGAACCAGTGGTCCATGGACATTAATATTTGGTACAGTTACCAAGAACCAGTCGTCCATGGACATTAATATTTGATACAGTTACCAAGAACCAGTGGTCCATGGACATTAATATTTGGTACAGTTACCAAGAACCAGTGGTCCATGGACATTAATATTTGGTACAGTTACCAAGAACCAGTGGTCCATGGACATTAATATTTGGCCATGAATCCAGTTTCTAATATTTATATGTACTTAATTTCTACGCCGGGGAAATACACGAAGCAAAGCTTGAAGGCTTACAAAAGTCTTGATGCTTGGTCCGACTTCAAGGCAGGATTTGTTGTAGAAATTAAAGTGATGAGGACACCGAACTTTATGATTTGACTGTTTAACGTTAGCTACCCAAAAATCCAACATTACCTGATACAAAATGGGAACCACAAATCCACGTTTCGGTGTCTGGAATCCAGTTGTTTCTGTGAATTGCAGCGATCCATTTGTCTCTCTTAAGCTTATTTTTCGGCAGTCTGTAAAACGATAACTCAGATTTCTTGCTAAATCTATGAGTACAGTCGATCGCACAACAGCTCTTTCCCATTTTAGATGTTTTCCAGTTGCTCAAACTGAAAGTTTACGCTGACACTCAGTCTTTCTGCCACTCAGTCTTTCTGACACTCAGTCTTTCTGCCACTCAGTCTTTCTGCCACTCAGTCTTTCTGTCACTCAGTCTTTCTAACACTCAGTGGGCGAAACCCGCTGTGACATCAGGTGGCGTATGGCATGCGCATTCCCTCTATATTGCATATAATTTGCTATGCTTATTAAACTTTGATTAATATGCAATGTAGACAAAGTGAAACTGGGAAAGGGATTCACAGCAGCACTAAAACTGTTGATTACCCTTCAAAGAGTTTTTAGGAAGACCACTTAAGGTTATTACACATTCCACAAAAAAGGGGAAATTCATTCTTTATCTTGAGTTGACAAGAACTAAGATCTAACTGGCTGGGACATATCATACTATTTTTTCTTTTTTTAACTTTTTTGTGGCTCTAGTGGGCTATAGTGTGGAGACAGGAAAGGTGGTCAAACAGTGCGTTTACATGGGAAAGTTGAATTCCTCTTTAATTCAGAATTAAAATTAAATCCGATTTAAAATGAGTAAAAATTACCATGTAAACACCTAATTCCGAATTAAAATGGCCATTCCGAATTAGACCCCGTCCACACGTAGCCGGGTATCTGCTAAACCGAAGATATTTTCCTACGTTTGGACCTGTCATCCACATGAAAACGCAAATAAACGAATGTTTAAAAAAACTCCGAGCAAAGTGAAGATTTTTGAAAACTCCGTTTATGTAGATGCGTGTAGACAGAGACAACCGCAGTTTTGCGTTTTCGAACGTCACATTATGCGCCAAAACAACAACAAATCTGCTCTGACGTGCGACCTTTGTTTACTACAGAACTACAGATGATCCACCATCTGTTCTCCAAGCTATTTATTAAATAAATGGTCTCTGCTCTTGACCACCACTTACTGCGTTACACCGACACAGAGCCTACGGCGTAGAGTACGCGGCGACGCGCACCCTACGGCGTATGCTACGGCGTAGGGCTGCGTCGATAACGCGGCAGCTCCGTGGCGACCGAGAAGGAGACGCGTCTGCCGGGGAAGCTGCGCCGCGGAGGCGCAGCTTCCCCGGGAGCTGCAGATGATCTACAGGTTAGAATGCTTATGAATGTGGTCGAAAACGCAGATCTTCGGTTATGTGTGGAAGGGTTTTTTTTTTTTAAAAACGATGTAATGTGGATACAAATTATTTTATAAATGGAGGGGGGGAAATATTCGGTTTTAAAAATACCCGGCTACGTGTGGACGGGGTCTTAAACTTAATTCCGAAGTAAGTGGCTGGTTTATTCCAATTTTAAATCTGAATAGAATAATTCCAGATCATGTTTACACTTATTCCTCTTTAAATTAATTCCGGTCTTTCTTTCTGCTCGTTCCCTCGCCCGTCTGTCTCCATGACGCTTATATTCCACTGGGCTGGTTTTCCAAACAAAGTTTCAAGATGCAGCACGCAGTAAACGCTGGTCGAGAGCAGAGACCATTTATTTAATAAATAGCTTGGAGGACCTGGAAATAATTAAAAGAACAGATGGCAAGAAACATAAAAATCGTGAGCTTTTCAAAGTTGTAGCGGCTAAGTTAGTTTTTCTTCCGGTAGTTTAACTTCCGGTCCCCCCCCTATCCAATCAGAACCTTCCCAACCCCCAGACCTGGAGAGGAATTGGAGAAAGACCATCAAACGTGTTTTCTATGTAAACCTCAATTCGGAATGACTATTTCCATGTAAACTCGAAGGAAAATTGTTTAATTCTGAATTATTTAATTCGGAATAATGAATTCCGAATTGAAAAACATCATGTAACCGTGGCCAGTGTGGAGACAGGAAAGGTGGTCAAAGAGAGTGACCCGAATGTTTCATACACGACAAGAACCGTGCAGAACTCCTGAAAATACTCACAGGCGCTGCAGTACCTGTATAGAGTTATATCTTGCAAGAAGAAAAAGCGGTCGTCATTTGCATATGGATGATGAAAACACATATGTGAAGACATTTTGCGGTTATATACATTAAAAAGATGATAGATCAGTACAAATCAGGAGTCAAGATACATCAGGGTGACGGATCAGGAAGGGGCCGACAGGAGGGAGTTAGAATGATTTTTTGCCAACTTTGACAACAAGTCATATGTCAGTAAGTTGCGTTTCCATGACACTCTTGCGCAAAATAATATTGAATCTCTGAAAGTTCAATAGAGGTAGCGCTTCAGGGGTTGGTGTGTCCATTTATCACCGTTTTCTGCGTAACATAATTCTTGTAACTTAGTCCTGCAAAAAAAACAACAAAAGATAAATCTAAACTTTAAAGAAAATGGACAAAAACATCTTTAGTGTTTGACAAATGATCGTGATTGATGCTATCGCCGTTGAGAAAATATCCAGATGATGAAGGCAGCAGATGGTCATTCAAATGATTATTCAGAGGTGAAGCCCTTATGTAATGAGTAAGGAGTGTCATATCACAACAACATTGTATTAATGAGGCCAAAAACAGCTGGAAACTACTGTATATTTTTGATGACTGTCTTCTGAGAGAGATAATTCTAACAAAACTGCAACATTTCAAATCGAGATGGAAGTGTGTGAGAAATCTCTGTGTTTTTTTAGACTCTGAGCTGTTTTTTTATTTTTCTTTTATCTTAAAATCATCGCCAGAGTCCGTCTATTTCTCTCTCTTCCCAGCTCGGAGGTGTTGATGCATGCTTTTATTCAGTAGAATAGATTACTGTAATGCCCTGCTCTCTGGTCTTCCTAAAAAAAGTATTTCAAGTTTATAACTACTACAGAATTCAACCACACGTGTGCTGACGAGGACTAGAGGGCGGGACCACATTACACCAGTTTTAAAATCGCTGCAGTGGCCCACTGTGTGTTTTCAGATTGATTTTAAGGTTCTTTTAGTAGTTTACAATAATTTTTCCCTTAGTAATCCCACAATGGGGAAATTTTAGTCTCTGCATTTAACCCATTTCTAGTCCAACTAGGAACAGTGGTCTCTGCCATGCAATGCTCGGGGAGCAGTAAGGGTTAAGGGCCTTGCTCAGGGGCCAAAATTGATTGACCTCGGTTGCAATCCAGCCCCCCTCGGTAATCACTAGGCTACCACTCCCCCTTATAATTGTCTTAAAGGTATACTCTGTAATCGTATTCAAAAACATTTATTGTTATACTGGGTGAAATGGTCCTTCCATCCTGAGAGTAGCCAGTGAATAATGTGTTCAGAAAAAGGAAAGAAAAACATCCAACCTCTCTGACAGCTTTTATCCTGTAAAAACTCTGACCAATCTGTTTTTTGCGCACCGAGTGGCACGTATTGGTCAGAGGACCAGAGGATTGGCAGGGGGGAAAGAACCAATCAGATGCCTTCATTTTAAGTCCCGCCCATGCCCCCCTCCGTCCCATGCGCGCACTCGTCACGTCAAAAATCTTGCCGGAAAACTTCACACACTCGAGTCACGTTTGCTAAAGAATGGCGCAGAAAACGAGAAAACGCAGCCAAAAATACCACCTCCCCAGTATGGGGGTCCATGGGGATGGAGGCGTCTCCATCCTGGCGAGGGTGGAGAGCGCCGGTGCGGGTGGCGGTGCGCTGTGGTGCCGTGCAGGGTCTGTTGCCACGGCTACGCCGTAGGCTACGGCGTGGCCTATGGCGTAGGGTATGCACCGACGCGCACCATTCTGCGTTAGTGTAACGTGGAACCATAAATCAGCCTTCTGTGTTGTGCTCATTTTGCTGGGACGTCGGGTCCCTCCGCCGAGAGACAACTTTTGCGGTATGCGTTCATTGTTGTGTCTAAAAATGATGCGCAGTGCCCACCCAATCAGAAACGGTACAGATATTCTGTGATATTTTTTTATATTTATAAAAAAATAAAATTATAAAAAAATAAAGGATACCCATAACTTTGATTGGGTGGGCAGGACGCACGTTTGGGTGGACACAGCCCACCCCTGCCCCCCCTAAAACCGGCCTCACTTACAGGTGAATGAGACATGCGGTAGTTTTGTTGAAAATGTGCTGTCCAAAATGTCCTGGAAAACTCGACTCCTGCAAATGCGCGTTCCCCAAAGTTTGTGGGGGCGTGGCTTTGGACGGAGCGCTGACGGGAGGGGGAGGAGGCGGTGGGACTTAGAGGATGTGCCACTTTCAAATCTTGCTAGCTCTCCAACATTACTGACTATACCTTTAATGATCTTGGGCCTTCTTATTTATCTGATCGGCTTTTAAATGATGAGCCCTCCCTGAGGTCCTCTGGTACCGGCCTTTTAATTGTTCCTAAAGTTAGAACTAAAACTCTTGGCGAGACCTCATTGCAGTACTATGGTCCTCACCTGTGGAACAGCCTACCAGAGAACTTCAGGGCCACAGAGACTGTTGACAATTTTAAAAAGAGGCTCAAGGCTCTGGTTTTTGCTTCTTCCCACTCTCCTTCTTCACCATCTTCTTCTCGTTTTGTCTGATTGCCAGTGGGAGTGGTGTCGCTGCCGGTGCTGCTGGACTGCGTCAGCTGGCTTGGTTGCCCTTGGTTGCATTTTTGGGGGCCCTAGGGGTGGGAATGTTGGTGGTAATAAGCAGTAGTGTGACGGACGTGTACGTTAATGGCTAGTCGCCCCCTCACTGACTATGTGCTCCGGTTAGAGAACAGCTGCGACTTCGGGTGATAGTTAGACATTTATTGATTGCAGACATCAAAGTGATTGAAGGTATTTGTGTGCATTACAGAACGTGTGGTTTCTGTGAATAAACATACACAGAAAGGGTAATTAGAAACTATACAGCCAAATACAAGCTGGCGCGGCTGACCGTATCGCTGTTCAAGGGTGTGCATGGCACTAGTGTATGGCGTTGGGTCGTTGACATACCTCTTGGCAACCTGATAGGCGTTTGGCAGTTTGAGGAGGTCGAGAAGTACTTGGTACTTGTAGTCCTCGGTTAGGTGCTTGTGTGGACCTAGCACACTGTCCAGTCCTTTCTTCATCATGATGAAGTCACTCTCCTTACCAGTGCTGAACTGGATAAGCTTGGGCTTTGGAATGCCGTAGGAAGAGGCAATGGCCATTTCCAGGTCGCCAGGAGCCATTGGCCCCGGTGGTGGGACAGGTTGCCCATAGGGTACTGGCGGTGGCATCGTAGGCACAGCTGGCGGGAGTGATGGATAATTGGGGTAGTACCCTCCAGGTGGGTAAAATGCAGGAGGATAGGCAGGGTACTGAGGGTAGGACTGGTATTGTATTGAAGGAGGATATGAATGCTGAGTAGGCTGAGAAAAGGGATTACTCTGTTGGACAGGTGGATGGCTGACGGGCTGTGCAGGCAGAGCCTGATGGACAGCCAATGGGCTGTGGCGCAGACCGTGGTTGATGTCCATCCTGTCGGTGTGGAGTAAGAAGTGCAGAGTTGGGGTTGGATATCCATCCATCATCCATGAGCACTTGTGCTGAGGCCCGGTGGACTGGCTGGCTAAGCATGGCTTGGTCTTGTGCACATGGCTCTCCAGTCTGAGGCAGAAGGCTGGGCTGTCGTGACGGGGAACCACGCTGTGACACTGGCTGCTGTAGGGACTCTTCGCCAGCTGCAGTAGTGTAGCGAGCGTGGGTGTGAACTGGTGTTGACCGATGGCTGCCAGCAGGGCTGTTCAGGGTTAGCCTTGGCAAGCTAGTGTACTGTGGAGGATAGTGATGGTAGGATGGAGGATAGAATTGGCTGATGCGCTGGAGCGCTTTGTGGATAGGGTAGGCGTTTGACGCTGTCCATCACAAGCTGCAAGTCCTGTAGCTGTTTGGTCAGGTCGTTGTAGCGTGCTTCCATGCGATGCCATTGTTCCTCTTCAGTTGTCCTCTGCAGGGTTGGAAAAGGCGTGATGAAGTCAGCAGACGCTAGCTGGCTGAAATCAAATATACACATTATGTTACATTAACAATATACATAATAATATAATTGCACCTAAGCAACATTAATTTGAAGGAAACCGAATTACTGCAAGTGGCAAGGACTATCAGAATAATATAAGTGAAAACGAGGCACTCGTGGGCTTAAAGGGATTGTGACATGAAAAACACATTTTTCTTGATTTTTTGTGTTTTGTTGGGTGTCTTGACATCAATTACACCCAAAAAACAACAAACTTTTAACATTCAGTGTATTGTGTGCTTTCTGGGATTTTCCGCATAACTATGCAAAAACGGCGCATGTGGTTTGGTGGCGGATCGTTACGTAACGATCCGCTAAATCACCGCCCCCTCCACCCAGCTCCCTGTCTCCTCTCCTCTCCAGCGCACCATAAAGGCTGATTTATGGTTCCGCGTTACACCGACGCAGAGCCTACGGCGTAGGGTTACGCGGCGACGCGCAGCATACGCCGAACCCTACGGCGTAGGCACTGCGTCGATTTAACGCGGACCATAAATGAGGCTTAAAAAGGAGCTGTTTAGAGCCTCTTTTGTTCTAATCACCGGAGGAAAACTGCTAAGAAGACCCGCGGCCACTGACTGGACTTAAGACAAGGGGACAGTGCTGCTTGCATGCCTTTATTTTTATGATTGTTTGCTGTGGTTCGCCCTCCTGCTTTTCCGTGCATGCTTCGCCTGTCGCTCTCCGACGCCGCTGTGAGCGTATGGCTGGAGGAGGAGGAGGTTTGGAGGAGGAGCGGAGCAATGATTGACAGGAAAGGGGGGAAAGGAAGCATTTTTCACGGCGCAAAAAAACACTGTAATAAAAAGCCAGGAAAAGAGTACTAGAGTGAAGTTTTTCTTGTTACACTCTTTTAGACACATTTGAGGGATGTTGGCCAAGACTTTTAATAGTGTTAAAAGCATGTTAAAAATGATGTCACAATACCTTTAATACAGAGAAATCAAGTGCAATACACTTGGTGACCACAAGGTGGCAATCTAAGACCACAAATGGCAAAAGCGGTATTTGCCTCCAGCATGTCTAGAAAGACGACTGTTCACGTGAACAGCGCATGGCACCATAGATGCGACCAATGCAACATTTAGAAGCTAAATAAATGCCTCAAACATTAACGGAAAGCTAGAAATAATACCACAGGTCGAAAATACTACTAAAGCACTCTCAAACCCGACCATTCATTACTTTCTAAACTAAGAAATAAGCATTTAGCAGAACATTTAGGAAACGGGCATTTCTCACTAGCACAGCATACTAGCATAGAAATGAATAGGAGCTCGCGGTAAAACCAAAGTTCACGTTTACCGGACTAAACAACTTGTAAATAACACCAGCGGATGAGATTACAACATAAATACAGACATAAAAATGATGTACTTACATCGTCATTAACGCACACGTACACACAAAGAATAAAAGATTTCAAACTGAAAGTCAAGTCATGAATGTGCGCAGGTGCGTGGCACGTCACTATGGAGCTAGAACAGTGTCATAATTCACAAATACACAGGACAAGTTTTACAAATGCACAGACCGATTTGCAAATACACACACCGTTTCACACGTGCACAGGACAAGTTTTACAAATGCACAGACCGATTTGCAAATACACACACCGTTTCACACGTGCACAGAACAATTCACACGTGCGTAGGACAAGATATACAAAGTATTTTTGATGCACACACAAATATAACCTGATTTACAAATGTTTTTTTGTCTGTGAGCTGCGCTGGATTTGTGTGTGACTTTTGAGACTCCCCTGACGTGACTCGATCCACAAATACGTTTTTTTTAAACACGGAAGGATCTGCAACCAATCAGATGTCTTACTTTGTTCCAGCCAATCATAAGAGCCCACCCACGTGGGGGACGCAGAGCAGTGGATAAAACACGACTTTCTCTAAACCAATCAGATTAAAGGGGCGGATACACCTGCCGTTTGAACTGCGTTAGCGCTGTTCGCTTAGAAAAGTGATTAATATTTCAAGTTGGTGGAGTAAAGATAAATAAACAGCTACAGGAGATAAAATATAAATAAACAGGATGGAGAGGAGATCACTGCTCTGCTTTTCTTGTGATCCCGGTAAAGAAAACAGCGCGATCTGAGATGGTTTGTCGGGCCGTTCAACCAGAGCCGTCAGGAGACTGCACTCCAAGTCCTGCCGATGCAGCAACTGAGGATGAGAAACAGCGGAGATTTTTATATATTTGCTCCGTTTGGTTTCACGACGTATTACTGTCCCGCTGATTTAGCTCAGAACCAGACAGACCAGCAGAGAGCTGGCTGTCATCCTTCTGCCTGACGGGGACGAGCTGCAGCGGCCAGGTGGAGCAGCAGCGCATGTCAGGAGATTAATTTACCGAAATATCTGGAGTAAAGTCGGTATCAGTCGACTGATAACCGAAGAACCTCTGTATCCAGCTCAGATGTTTGATGATCGGTGGACTAAACCCCGACCAGCATCATCACAGCTGCATCTTCCCATGCATGACTCTGCACCGGGAATGGAATGTGTTGATCTGCCACCGCTGTTTTGACACATGTTTGTCTCTGTGTGGTGGCGATGTCACATCATAAATGTGAGGATAACAGCAGCTTGTTTCTGACCTCCACGTCTGGTCACTGTGGTCAGCTGGTGTCTGACCGGGACCAGCGCCACTCGCGGCCAGAGCCAGAACAAGACTGCAGCAATATTCACCCCGGTCAATTGACGCGTCAACAGGCTCATTCTCCTGAAAGACACCCGTAGTTCAAATAGCCTACAGAAATATCTCTGCTGTTTCTCATCATCAGGTGCTGCATCGGCAGGACTTGGAGTGCAGTCTCCTGACGGCTCTGGTTGAACGGCCCGACAAACCATCTCTGATCACGCTGTTTTATTTACCGGGATCACAAGAAAAGCAGAGCAGTGATCTCCTCTCCATCCTGTTTATTTATCTTTTATCTCCTGTTGCTGTTTATTTATCTTTACTCCACCAACTTGAAATATTAATCACTTTTCTAAGTGAACGGCGCTAACGCAGTTCAAACAGCAGGTGTATCCGCCCCTTTAATCTGATTGGTTTAGAGTAAATCGTGTTTTATCCACTGCTCTGCGTCCCCCACGTGGGTGCGCTCTTATGATTGGATGAAACAAAGGAAGACATCTGATTGGTTGCAGATCCTTCCGTGTTAAAAAAAACATATTTGTGGATCGAGTCACGTCAGGGGAGTCTCAAAAGTCACACACAAATCCAGCGCAGCTCACAGACAAAAAAACATTTGTAAATCAGGTTATATTTGTGTGTGCATCAAAAATACATTTGTATATCTTGTCCTACGCACGTGTGAATTGTTCTGTGCACGTGTGAAACTGTGTGTGTATTTGCAAATCGGTCTGTGCATTTGTAAAACTTGTCCTGTGCACGTGTGAAACGGTGTGTGTATTTGCAAATCGGTCTGTGCATTTGTAAAACTTGTCCTGTGCATTTGTGAATTATGAGACTGTTCTAGCTCCATACGTCACCGCTGACGTCGCTGACGTCCCAACGCTGACTGCAGCAGGGAGTTTTCCACAAGTAGTTATAAAAAAAGTACCAGTGGTATTGTCAGTCTTACCACTAGAATCATTACTTTTATTATTTTATGATATTGTAGTGAATGTTACGCACATAATTCACCTTTGTTATTAAGTGTGGTTCTACACACCGTTGATTGTAAAAGCATGTTGTTCTTCAGGCAATGCCAAATTAATATGTTGCATGTAATTTACTATCTGTAGTTACTTCATGTAACTATGACTGTTCAGGGATCGTGGTCCCTTTAAATGGTGTTATGACGTTGAGCCCGATGCCAGTTGGGTGGCGGGACAGCACCATTTTGTTTTGTGGTTTCTCTCAGGTATTAAAATAAACAATATATTATATTTGCATATGTAGGAATAATTTAAGACATGTATGTATATTTCTATACATAGATATAATGTTCATGTTACTTTCCTGTAATGGATATATATATCTATGACCCTCCCCCCCCCCAGCTTAGACACCAACATTTAAACATACTCACAGACCTACGCACATGTATGTTTCTGTTTGTCCAACCTCACACCCACATACACTACAACACACCACCCAGTCACCAAGCTGCACTCATCACTGTCTTGTCTTTCCTTTCCTGCTCTTGTATATCCCACTGTCTGGGTTTTTAGTCTTCTTTGACAGAATCAGTTGTTTTTTAGGGGGTGATAATTATGGTTGACTGTCAAGAAGGCTGGTGAAGGAAACACCCTCTCACACACACTCATACAGACACAAAAATGTATAACTATTAATATATGTGCAGACAAGGGACACAAACAAAAACAAAAAAGCCCAACAACACCGACTGCGATATCTACTTTACACTAAACTTTGTTACAGTGAAAACTGACAAGCAAACCTACAGTACTCCAACAAGAATGTCCACACATTTTCTGTACCTTGGCAGACAACCATATCCAGAAGGAGCTTGATATGGCAACGTGGAACAAGAACGAGGCCCCACCCAGATTGAGGTGGTACTAAACTGTAATTTAAAATGTGTGAGACTGAGACTAAGACTGAGACTGAAGCGAGGTGAGGTGAGGCAGGTTGAGTCCAAGAATGTAAAATGGAAAAGGGGCATTACTCTTATCACATTTAATTAGTCTCTTTATTCCTTTGTTCATCATCATCTCCAGCTTCCAAATTCCTACTAGTGAAAATCCTATCAGATAACTGGGTAATGTGTTTAACAAAATTTCACACACATCCAGTAACTACCTGCTAGCGGATACTTCTGACGCGAAAAGAAAAGTGAGTAAATGATCACACTTAGTCAATGGTCCATTTTTGTATTCTACTGGAGGGTCCAGTTTATGATGTTATGATCTAAATTAGCATGCAGTCTAAAATTAATATAATTTCTCCAAATAATTATGAGTTGTCTGTAACCCGGTCCACATGTGATACAGAGAAAGCTTCATGGACATTTTTCGCTATACAACACCCAGGTATAACATATTCAAGTTGTTTTTTTCCATAATTTATCTTCCCAGACTATTAATTAACTATTGAAGTAGTTAATCCTGCCACACTTGCATGTGACTGTAACTGAAACAGAACTTGAGGTCATGTCTAAAACTGGTACTGCAGCGATGCTAATTCACTAGATAACTGCTTTAATAGTCACTCCTGCAGCAGTACTTATCACGGTGCACACTTTGGCTTCATTTGTTACTCTAACAGTAGTTATTGACACAGACTTTGGTGCTAAACAAGACATTTAAGGCGGTTAAGGTGTCTTGCTTATCACAGTCACATGCAGAATGATCAGTCTTTAGCAAACATTACCTCCTGTTGCTAATTAATCTAATTTTAATCTTTATGCTTCCTGCGTTATGTTGTTTATTTTAAAGTATTTTATTTACACACAGTAAAAGTGTTAAACTGGTATAGCGTCTTACTACTTAAACTTGGGTTTATTTCAGCTACAGTCATACAAATAACTATTTTCTCATGCCGTCAGGCATTTTTAGTAATTCTCATGGTGTCATAAGTAATATTAACAAAATGTTGATTGACTCTAAACCCAGGAACCTTAGTTTAATATGTGTTTGCAGAAGGACCGTGTAATTGTCATATTTGTGAAAACCTGGCATCTAGTGACCAGGGGCCTCATGAACAAAACGTGCGTGGATTTCAATGTGAATCCGTGCGTGGAATTTTTGCGTACGCAAAAAAAAATTCAGATGTTCAAAACTGTCACATCATCCATGGATTTCACCATTTCACCCATTTTAGAATGCTCTCTCAATGCCCCCATATATCAGTGGCGGGCGGTGCATTTCACACTTGGGCCTTCAGTGATGTCCAACTTAGTCAGGACTGAAGAGAAGTTAGGAACACCCTTAAGCACTACTAGGCATTGCATCATCTCAGTTGTGTAAGAATGGGCTATTATTCTGGCAAATTTAAAAAATCTACAAATCTGCATCAGCAACTAAGACATATCTGGTATGCTGCTGTCAAAACTTAAAAATAAAATCGTCTTAAAAATTATCTTTCCAAAAGGTTTTATTAAATGAGTCGAAAAAGAATATGCAAGCTTTAACAAGATTGTACTTTGTGAAAAAACTCTTTCATGTCAAAACGTGACGTATCACGGCTTTCTGTGACCTGTTGCTTTGAGTACAACCACACAGCTACGCCAATGCACCTGATTATTTACATATACAGTACTGCAGAAGGGCAAAATATTTATATTCCATTTTCAGTATATTTGTCATTTTAGTTTATTATGGACTTGATATTGACAAAATAAATTATAAAAAGATATTTAACGTGAAAAAAGTGGCTGTGTCCTCCAAAACACTTGTAACCCACATAAAGTTGAACAATGGGTTAAGTTAATTTTATTTTATTTTATCATCCTTCATACTTTGTTTATTCATCTCACATGAGTGAATCTATAAGATAACTGCGTTTTTCATAAGGATTGTGGTTTTACAAAATGACCGCTAGATGGCGCCTTATGCATATGTTTGTGTACCGTTTTTGCGTACCGATGCACGCAGAAGAAGAGTCTAGCCTGAGCTAACAAGACTAGATAAAAAATGATCGAAATTGTCAGCTGATAAATACTGCTTTATTTCATTTGTAGAATTTTTCTAAGACTCCAAGTTTGTTCCTGATTGCCAAAAGGAAGATGTAAGGTTGTTTTATCCGGAGGATTTGTTTTCTTTTGAGTTAGACTCGACGTGAACTCCGGTAAGTGTATCAATTTAGTATGCAAATAAGCTGTAGCATGTTATGTTTCTAGTTACTGAAACGGATGGGTTGATCTTTTATTTTACCGATGTTGAACTTGTTTTATAACCAAAAAACAATCGGAGTCAAGTGGAAACATTATAGACATATTGTTTTTGTAAGATTAAGCTGATTTTGGTTTAATGGAAGTGGTATTTTGAAGAGAGTAACGTTAATTTTACTGCGTCATGACGGGACGCCATGTTTGTTTCCTCCCTCATCACCATGAGGCAGAGTGAGGTATTATTTTGTACTGTATGTGGTTTTGATGCCCATAAGTTGTGCACATATAATATAATGTTTTTTGTTGTTTCCATATGGTATACAGTAAATTGCAGTCCATGTTGCAACGATTAAAGCTGTAAAAAGGTACTTTGCAAAATCAAAGTATGTGAATTGTGAATAAGATGAAAAGAGATACAAGATTTGTGTAACATGTTTAATTTAATATTGTTGAACACGTAAATGCTGACTGTGATATAGATCCAGTCCTCAATGTCACAATATGTAATTCATTATTAATTTCTGAAGTTGGTCAGTATTAAAAGTTACTCTGTGATTTGAAGAAAGAGATAAAATACTGTACAGTGATTAATATTGATTTTATTCCCTGCAATGGCAGGTTGGTTTTTTTGTTGGTCTACATCTTGGTAAGACAGCGTTAATCAGCGACCAGGGTTTCTGTCCAAGGCCAGGGCAGGATAGGAGGCATCCAGCTCCCTTCGCTATCTGCATGCAGAGGCTTTGCTCCTGAAACAGATAAGCCCTTGAGATCTCTGAACCAGAATGCACCCAAAAGACACACTACCCAGGTAGCAGCACACACATACACTACGGACTGAATACATTTGGACGGATCAGACTTTGACAGACAGTGACATTAAAGGGGACATATTATGGCATTTAATGTATATTTTAAAAAGGCCTTGAATGTCTTAAAAACAATCTAAAGCTTGTTTTTTCTACATACATCAAAAATTCAGCCTGTGAGCCATGTCTATAGTTTTACCGCTTCTAACCTCTTTTTCTGCGCCTCATTCTTAGGGAAGGGGGGGCTATGATAATGAGGCTCTATGCTGATTGGCTCCCTGAATGACGTGTAGCAGGGGAGGAGAATAAGCCTGGCATTCAGTTGGCCTGGCGGTGGTTCCTCCCGGAGGAACCACCGCCCGGTCTTCGGGCAGAGACTGGTCTTCGAGCCCGCCTCTGCGGAGCAGCTCCCCGGGAGCAGCGTCTCATTCTCCGCTCCACACGCCCCGCCACGGAGCCTACGCCGTAGGCTCTGCGTTGGTGTAACGCGGAACCATAAATCAGCCTTTTGCTTGGAAGATCTGAAATGAACAGAAGAAAAAAAGAAAAAAAAAGGTCCGTGAGCGGCCCCGGAGCTCCGAGCTAAGCTAAATACTTAGCCCATGCAAAGATCATACTTGTAGACAAATATAAATAACATGAAGAAATAACGTTCTTACCGCTGACTCGTGTGCAGTTGCCGGGTCCGTGCTGTTGGTACTGATCCTTTTATAAGGGTAAGTGTCGATGCAAAACCTCATCTTAACTGTCCCTCGCTGTGGAAACAGCCACCGCTGCTGAGCAATGGCTGGAGCTCCAGCTGGCGTAGCTGGATGGTTGTGGGCGTGGTTTCAGCAGCGGGGGCCGACCTATGGAAATGAGCGCCTAGGGTGACGTCACCCTAGGCGCAGATTTTCATCGGCTCAAAAAAAGTCACGTGACACTGGAAGACTCAGTCAGGGCGGGGGAGCAGACCCTGCAGAATTCCATGGTATTTTATCTTCCCTGTGCTGGCAGGGTGAGGGGAGACCACTTTATATATGTTAAAACAAGAAAAAACTTGTTTTTCATAATAGGTCCCCTTTAAACGGCAGACCGCTGCCACTAAGAGACATTGCGACAGCAGATTGCTGTTGTGAAGGGACACTTTCTTATTATTTCTTATTGAGGATTTGGAATAACAGATGTGAATTCAATAGTTCTTGTTCCTGTGAAATAAAAGGCTCTGTGTTGTAACTTTATAGCTAACTGTGATCACTCCCTCCTTGACATGAACCTGAATTAATACAGTAGTCAAGCTTATTGCAAGGTGATATAAGTGTTGGGTTATCTGTGTTACAGAAGTAATATGGTTTACATCAATATAAAAGAATATATATAAATGAATATATATAATATAAAAGAATCAGGACATATCAATTGACTCAATTTAAATTCTGTGAAGTCAAATATTTTGAATGTGAAAATTGGACATACATGTTTTTAGTTTGAGCAAGGTTATTGTTTTTACAGTGAAGGTGAATGACTCAGAAGCAGAGCTTTATTAAAATATTGACTATTTTATTAATATGTCTTGTCATATTAACGTGTCTAAATTAGCCATTTCATGAATGGTTCGGTTTAGGCGGAACATGGTGGTGTTGCATCTCAACAAAATGAGCCATTGTCAAATCTGTCTCTACAGAGTTCCATCGCCTGTGCGGGATCTCCGGTCTTCTCTGGACCAAAAACAAGCAAGTTCGGTTGATCGGTGATTCTAAACTGTACCTAGGAGTGAGTGAGCACACATGAGGTATACAAAATGAATGCATTCTTGATGAATTGTGAATATTTTTTTAAACTGTTGCTCATTCTCAGTCTACCACTGGTTAATCGTATCAAAAGTGCATGTTGTTGATTTCCAGCTGAAAATGGGCCATCTCCATATAACATATCTGTCTGTGATGTTTTCAGATTCACGAAAACAAACTTAATTTGAAAATGGGAGGAAATTGGAATGAATCTGCAACGGGAGAAGAAATGTGTTTTACTGAAGGTAACTGCTTCCCCATCACAGTGCTTAAATTGCAGGAGACGGGCAGAATCATAGATAAATGTAATCAACAAGAGGAAAATGGGGTAGGCCCATTCAAACTTTGAGTCAACGTTTGACTTCTTGTTATTTTGTCATTTAAAGCTAATGTTAGGATTTTTCTTTTACTTTGACAGAAGTCTCTCTCTTTCTCTTTCTATACATCTGCGTGTGTGTGCGTGATACCCCGCTGTGCACTACCCAGAGCGCGAAGGAGAATTGTTAATGAATGATTTTAGAGACGGAAAAAATGGATATTGCCCCACGAAAGTGTAATTTTGGTCAAAAAAAGTTGGCCCTATGCCAAACTTAGTTGCCAAGCCCTGGTCTAGAGACTGTTTAGTTCATGGTAAACCCAGCCCCAGATTGCAGCACTAGCTAGTTGATAAGGATATGATATGTCAGGTTACTTGGTTATATTTCTTGGTGCGGTTATGTGATCTATAGAGAAGTAACATTGTTCTGGTTTATTTTTTTCTGTATGCTTCCCGAACCAGAGATGAAAACTAAACCACAATCCTGGAGTTTCTCGATCAGGTATGATGTATATAATTGACCACTAGGGATGTCACGATGACAGATTTTCTTGGTACGATTATTGTCAGAGAAATAATCACGATTTAACGATTATCACGATTATTATGTATTAATTAATTTCACACTATGAATGTGTAAAATCACATGAACACTCCTTAGAGATCTTTAAATGTCATTTATTTTCCATGCCAAATATTAGCAACAAAGAAAAGTAACCAAAAAGTACAACATTAATGACAATAATACCATTGGAATTAAACAAAAATCACTTCTGTGTTAATCATCCACAGCAGGATTTCCCTTTTGGGTAATAACGTTTCAAATGCTACATGCAAACTGTAAACTGTATTACAAAAATGTTTCTGAACATTTCTTTTGGACCTGAGAAGAGAATTTTTAAACAGGAAAAAACATCTAGCTAGCTTTTGACTTATAGCTGCCCTCTGAAACATAAATAATACTGTAACAGTGAAAATAAACAAGACCACATCTGAAATTAAATACAAGCTAGCTATGTATTTCCTTTTGGAACAAAAAAAGTGGCGAAAGGCTGCAGGACAGGAGCCACCTGCAGAAGACTTGCTTCAAGTCCTTTCAGTTCAGGTTAAAGTGCAGGAATGTCAGCTACGTGCTTACGTCGGGGGCTGGGGGCGGGGCTGGGGACGGTGTTACTGAACAACCAAAGCAGAATAAACACGGAAGAGCGCCGTTTTTTAAACAACGGAGCGTTAAGTTAGCAGACTCTTTTATTATTACATCCATTTATTTAATAATGGATGTAAAACAGAAGCAGCAGTGGTCTACGGTACAATCCATCAACAGAGCCCGCGACGGAGCGCAGCCTCGCGTCCGAGCCCGCTCCCAGCCCGTCCCCGCGGGCCGGGGATTTTTTATTAAATAAATGGATTTATTTCGGCAATGTTTACACACTGGAAAGCCATCGTCAACGATAACCCCTTTCTCATTTTTGCGGTACCCATAATAATCCCACACAGCTGATTTTATCCGCTTTTTGGGGGGGAATAACTCTTCATCCATACTTCACTTCAGCTGCTCCGCTTCCGCTTGTGTAACTTTATTTTCGTTCCGTGCGAGTTGCGCTGATCTGTCTATGGTTCCGGGTCCCGGCGTAATCTTTGGAAAGTGACGATGTTTAGGAGTCTTCACGAATAATTAATCGTGCCGTTTAAAATCGCGGTTAATAGTGAAAACAAGTAATCGTGACATCCCTATTGACCACTAACATGACCGTTGGCATTTTAATCCCTATAACTGATGCGGATAGGTATCGGATAGGTGTGAAGCACAGAGCGGGTGGAAGGAGCGTTTCAACGGCCACCATTCGACTGAAAGCAGTAGCGCTGGCGGAAGAAATGAAAATTGAACATTTTCATGGAGGTCAGTCTTGGTGCTTTCGCTTCATGAAACGGTGCCAGCGCAGCAGCAGCGCCCGGCGGATTATATGGAAAAGATGGAGAGCTTCCGCTCATTCTGCAGCCGACACATCACCGACAAACTCATCCAGCCCAGCCATATCACCAACATGGATGAGGTGCCGCTCACATTCGACATCCCGGTGAATCACATGGTGGAGAGGACAGGAACAGCGCGGTGGAGAGCGCGGTGGAGAGCACACTCATTTACTGTTGTGCTTGCCTGCCCCGCTGATGGACAGAAACTGTATGGTGATTTTTAAAAGAAAAACTTTGCCTAAAGAGACTTTTCCAGCCGGAGTCATTATAAAGGCAAATGAAAAGGGCTGGATGGATGAAGAGATGATGATCGAGTGGCTGAGGCAGGTCTATGTGCATCGACCCGGTGGTTTTTTTCACACATCATGCGTAGGCTAACGTGTCTGCTGGGACTGTTCGGGCTTTTGCAAAAGCCGGCATTTCCGAGGGGCCGCACGGCACAGAAAGTGACTCTGACAGCGAGGAAATTCGGACTGGCACAGCTGAATTAGCGGAGCTCTTTAATGCAGAAACAGAGGATGAGGACTTTGAAGGGTTTGATTAATGTAAAAACTGAAATAAAATACAATCAAACTAAGTTTTGCTCCCGCTCTATTTTTAAATAAGCACACTTGTGTGCTTGTGTGTGTTTTGCGGCGCGGGTATGTGTGTTTTGGGGCGCGCGTGTGTGCGCGCTCCGTGTGTGTAGACGGCGCCTTTTGGGTCGGTGTGCCATATGTGTGTTTTAAATCCAAAAATTACACACAAAACTGAGGGTACGCCTTTCCACATGGTGCGCCGAATGGTCGTGAAAATACGGTATATTTTTGTAACTTGGTGCTGTCCCTGCCTTGCTGTGGCCTTCTGCCTTGGTGGGGAACCATTGTTGCCTTTGTGAAGTGACCAGTGATAATGCCAGCTCTTCCACAAACTGTTGAGATGATTCTACACTGCCTTGGTTCCAGGTCAAACCCACATTCATCCACAGCACAAATTAGTTGAAAACAGACATCCAGGACATTGGCACTGGCAGGTCTTGGGAGAGAGCTGTAAAATGCAGTTTTGGCCTGACCAGGCAAAGACCCATCCAGTTCTCCCTCTTCCAAGAAAGACTGCTAGTGGCCTCGGACATAATTTTACTCTATGTTTGGTAGAGCTGGAAAACAAAGCTTGCCTAAGGCTGAATTATGGTTCTGCGTTAAATCAACGCAGAGCCTACGCCGTAGGGTACGCGGCTACGTGGGAGTCTCTCCGTAGCCTACGCCGTAGTAGCCTAACGTGCACCTCCCAAAAAATGTAACTACGCATCGAGGAGACGCAGACCCAACACAGACCGAGAGGGCTGTGATTGGTTTGCTTGGTAGCAACACATTTCCGGTTCCTTTTTGGGTTGTTTTGTTTTTTTGCACAATAGTTGTCCTTATCTCTTTGATTCACTGTGACCGGAAAAGCCGGAAGCTAAACAAAGTATCAACTAGCGCTCTGGGGGGGTATTGCACTGCGGCGAAATTGAGTGAAGGAGAAATAGTAGTAGTAACCCTTTTGATTGTCCCTGTAGGATGTTAGGATTTTTTTTTTTTTTACTTTGACAGAAGTATCACTCTAGCTGAATAACTGTCATTTACACATAATACCTTTTGCCTCGCAATTTTTATGCTCACGAGCGAGTAACAGAATCACCCATTAAGCATCATAGACATGATGTATCTATGACTTCTCATTTATTTTACTTTCAGTGGCACCAAAAAAGAGAAACACAGCATTTTTCCTTGAATCACACACATAAAGGTCTTTTGAATTATCATGTGATTGTCTGGAACAGATAGTTGTCCTTTACTGTAATTATTGATCAATATGAAGCATAGACCTTTGCTAAAGAAGGGGTGTTCCAATATAATCAAGAAACACTGAGTATTTATTGGCCCGTGTCAGGCAAGTCAAGTAAAGGGAGGACCACAGTCAGAGTCATGGACAATTAATGGGCTCCATGACACAGCTGCATGTCCTCTTTTCTCCTCTCTTCTATCTTCGTCAGGCAATTAAAATCTATTGTAGTGGGTTTATTGACATGGTAAATATTCATTTGCATTTGCAATGCTTGGAGCGTGCATGCATACATATTAGCCAATTCACATAGTGGAGGATTGTTTGGATATGGAAAATGTAATCAGTTTTAAACATGTTTATACTGGAAGTAGTGCATGTTCGTGTGCGTGCGTGTGCATGCGCCTGTTAGCGTTTTCTCTTCACTTGCTAAGAATGCTGGGAAAGCATATACATATTAATGATGATGAAATGGACACATGCAAACATTTCTATTTTACAAGTTGACCTGAAACCTGTAGTCCACCAAACCCAGCACTGTCCTGCAGAAATGGGATAATGCAGCTTTTCTTGCTTACTGCTACCGTCGATTATTAGGGCCCGAGCACTTACAGTGCGAAGGCCCTATTGTATCTGTAGGAATTTTCCTTATCCTTGTATTTTTTTTCCTCCTTCCGACAAAATGAGGGCCTTTGCCCCCCTAAACGTGCCCCAAAAATCACCAAAGTTTGCACGCAAGCCATGTAATTTTGGCGAAATTTATGCCATTCCTTCAGCAGTTAATACGGCCCAAACCGTAACGTGCACCCAGGTGTGTTATACATCAAAATGTGCGTCTCCATCCTGCGACGATGCGCATGACTTTTCTCAGTCAAAAGCGTTACCGTGGCGACGATAGACACCAAAAAGCGCACCCCCCCTTCATCTGATTGGTCCATATTTGATAGATCCTACTTTCTGCCATCATTTTTGAATGGTTTGACATAAAGAGTCGTGTTTGGGGTCATTTGACTCGGTTTTGAGTCCTTGACCATAATTGGTGCAAATTAGCCCCGCACCGTCATCTGATTGGTCGATATCTGATAGTTTATACTTTCGGCCATAACTTTTGAAGGGTTCTATATAGAGTCGTGGGTGGTTTCATCTGCTAAATGTCCAGGCCTGAAGAATCTACATGCAAGTCATACAAGCTTCCACTGCAGCCTGAACGTGCACAAGGGAGCGAGGGCCCGTTCATCGCTGCTTGCAGCTTTAATTTTAGTTGAAATCTCCAAGGAGTTTCAAGCACTGGTAAATATGTCAAGAATTCCAACCCAAAATATGAAAGATACTGGGTTCCTAAACAAATAAAATAGGAACGAGTACACCTTCTTAGTTGACATAATGTTGTGGATAGCAGCATGCTACCATTCCTTTGGCAATAGAGTGTAAAGAAGTGGTGCTATATATATATTACACATATTTTCCTAAACTTAATCCATCTGGCCAATTGCTCTCTTACTACCTCAACTGAAGATTGAACCTGAAAAGAGGTTGATGTTGCTGCTGGCAAGTGTGACCTCAGTTGAAAGAATAAGGTCAAACTAAATAAATTATATTTTTTTTGCTTCTGGAGTAATTTTTTTATGAATATTGTGTGGTTTTCTTTTTTTTATATACTGTTCTTGAGATTGACAGATTTGTTTTTTTCTTTGGCCACTATGGCATTTATTGAAAAATAGCCAATATTTGGGTCTAATACCTCTGATACTATCACTGCATCATTTGTTTGCATCTTAATAACAAGATTTAAAAATAGTTGTCCATGGTCATTTAAGCTTTGACATACAAACATGTGTCCATACTTACCAATACTCAAAACACACAACGTTTTTAAGACAAAGTCCCGTGTCATAGTTAAATACTCTGTTACAGTTGTATGCTAATGAAAAAAATCTCTTCTGTAATGACCAATCAAAACAAAATGAAAAAAATAAAAAATCTGCCAAAATCTAGGCAACGGTTTCAGAAGAGGGAGCCCGCTAAAGATAGTGATTTCCATAATTCAGTGGGCCCTCTATCCATTTCAATCAAATCTCCAATATTAACAGCAGCCCATAATATTTTCTGCTTTATTACAAATGCAGCCGCTTCTATTCAATAACTTAGGCTGGAGAAGCTCTCATTATTCACTGTGGAAAGAAGACATATTTTAGAGTCAGAGTCAAAATAAGCCATTATTTCTGCTACTTTTTTTTTTTGTTAGTGTTTACAGTCTGTTTTATTCCCACAATGTTTGTTTACTCATTTGTCTGCTCAATCAAAACTTTGCCCACAACTTTTTAAACAGATTTCGCTGACAACAGACATTGGATGCACAGTAACAAGATATTCATGTCTACCCAGAAACCACAAATGTGATATCAGGAAGTCTGAAAAACAATGGAGCATTGCAATTTTGTAGTTGTAAGCTCGCTTTTCAGCTATTGTTTAATCAGTCCAGACGACATGTCCACGGCATTTTTTTACGGGTGCTTTTTGACAAATTTCAGAAATGCAGCAATTTTATTCAAAAAGCAAAGGCTCTTTCTGTAGTTTTCCTCAATGAACATCCTTGCTCAATGCTTATGTATGATAAACACATGAAGAGAGATATTTGCCAGTTCCGGTGATATAATTAGCTGTTACCTGCAGGTTTGTCTTTACCCCACCGAGGACTCTGTGACTGCGTTTCCATGCATCAATAACTCTTTTAAAACCCGAATATTGGCAATAACCCGAAATTGCACGGCCATGTAAACACCAATAACCCCTTTTGAATAAGACGAATTTGCTCATATTCTGGTTTTTAAAAACCCCAATATGACCCCTGGGTTACTCCTTTTAAAACCTGAATATTGGGTCATGTAAACACCAAACAGAATATCCCCATCAAACGGAACAGGAATTTGTTTTCTGCACATGCTCTGTTCACAAGGAATCCTGGTCTTTTGAGTCCAGGAAGTTCTTCTAAACACGGAGAAACCAAGACCAGGAGGAGACTAATCACTTCATAAATGTAATGAAGGATATGAACATTTCTGCATTTGTAGACGGTAGAAAGTACCGGGATAGAAGATTTACAAGAAGGTGAGAGAAAAGTTGCGTGAAGCAGCATTTGTTTTGAATTTGGATACAGGAAGAAGAAGCAGAAATGACGGTAATTGCGTCATCACGTTCTCCGTGCGTCGCTGGTTTGATCCAGATATCCCAAATGATTAATTACCATGTAAACGGAATATTCCCAATGTTTCAGTAACCGGAATATTAGCAATAACCTGAATTTTGACTGCATGTAAACGTAGTCTGTGTTTTACCTTTGAAGTGATCATGGCCTGGTGCTCACTTGTGGAAAGAGTAGCCTTGGTTCAAAATGATCTTAATTTGTAGACATGTTGTCTAGCTTGAGTGATGGACGCCTAGGCACTCTGAAATTACTGTGTCCGTTTCTAATCTGATGCAGATCAGATAATCTTGATCATATGTCTTCAGAGAACTGTTATTTCTGAGGCATGGTTCACATCAGCAGATGATTGTTCCGTCCATTTATCTTTCCATCTATCCATCCATCCAGCTAGCCATCAACTTCCACTTATCCAAATCCGGGTCATGGAAACAGTGGCCAAAGCAGAGAGGGCCAACCTCCCTCTGTCTGCCCACCTCCCCCAGCTCCTCCCAGCTAATACCAAGGTGTTCGCAGGCCAGTCAAAATCAGTGTTGAGACTAACGCGTTATTTAGTAACGCGTTACAGTAACGCCATTAGTTTTGCGGTAACTAATACTCTAACGCATTACTGTTTAAATTCAGTAACGCAGTTACCGTTACCAAACGGTGCGTTACTCCGTTATTTCTGGCTACAGTGAAGCTTTTTTTCCCCACACGTGGAGACCGGAGGAAACGTAGTGTGTTTATTCAAAAACATGACGGTCATGAGCCAAAAGAAGGAGAGTTTCGCAACGTGGAGATATTGTCATTACAGTAATCCCTGGTTTTTCGCAGGGGTTACGTTCCAAAAAGAACCCGTGATAAGTTAAATTCTTTTTACAATTATTATAGAAGGCTTCAAATTGCAGAGATCAGCCCCGCCTCGCACGTATTCCACCGCTCTTCTGAGCCGCTACATCCTGACTCTGTAGCGTCTTTTTCTCCTAAAGCCGCGGTGCAGGAGTGTTTTTACCAGAGAATAAAATAGTTATGGGTCGTGGTTGTCGCTCTTTTTTCTTCTGGGCAAAAAGATTCTTATAAACCGACATTGATTATATCTGAGACTGTAATGAACGATTCATCAAAGGTCCCGTTCTTGAGCTGCTGCTGAAGCTCATTGGTCGTTCTCAGCTTGTTGCTAAGCAACCAACGTTATTGACACAGGAAGTGAAGAAGCGGTGAGACTGTTTAGCCAATCAGAATGCAGAACACGATGCACAATGTAAATCCATACAGAACCTGCTGAAATGAAGGCTAGAGGGGATTAATGGGAGCATTTAAAAAAGTTTTTATTTAAAGTAACTAAATCGTTACTTTTCATAGTAACGCATTACTTTTTGGTCTAAGTAACTGAGTTACTAACTGAGTTACTTTTTTAATGAAGTAACTAGTAACGGCAACTAGTCACTGTTTTTCAGTAACTAGCACACTGGTCAAAATACATCATCTCTCTGGCATCTCCTGCATCTGCCTAGGCATCCAGGGGGCCTACTTACCAGAAGCCCAAACCATGTAAGCTGGCTTCTCACGATGTGAAAGAACAGAAACTCTATTCTGAGTCCCTCCCAGATGACTAAACTTCTCCCCAATTCATAAGGCAGAGTCCAGCCACCCTGCAGAGGAAACTCACTTCAGCTGCTTGTATCCGTGATTCATTCTTTTGGTCACTACCCACAGTGTGACCATACAGTAGGTGAGGATAGGAACATAGATCACCTGGTAAACAGAAAGCGTTGCATTTTCATTCATCTCTCTTTTCACCACAGAAGACTGGTACAGAGTCTGCATTGTAGCAGACTGTCAATTTTGGCAAAGCAAGGCAAGTTTATTTGTATAGCACAAAGTGCTTTACATCAACATCAAAAGCGGCAAGACACAATTAAACAGTAAATAACAAATAAAATGAAATAAAATTATAAGAAAAGAGGTAAAATAATAAAAAGCACAAGTTGTTAAAAAGTAAGGGCAGTAGAGTACAGCAGGTACATCTCATTCTTAAAATGGCAAGACCAGGTCAAATACAGTATTACAAAAGTAATCTGTAACAATTCGTACAGTAAATTAAACCAATTTGACAATTAGAGTGGGGAGAACAAGTATTTGATACACTGCCGATTTTGCAGGTTTTCCCACTTGCAAAGCATGTAGAAGTCTGTAATTTTTATCATAGGTACTCTTCAACTGTGAGTGATGGAATCTAAAAAAAAATCCAGAAAATCACATTGTATGATTTTTAAGTAATTAATTTGCATTTTATTGCATGACATAAGTATTTGGTACATCAGAAAAACAGAACTTAATATTTGGTATAGAAACCTTTGTTTGCAATTACAGAGATCAGATGTTTCCTGTAGTTCTTGACCAGGTTTGCACACACTGCAGCAGGGATTTTGGCCCACTCCATACAGATCTTCTCCAGATCCTTCAGGTTTCGGGGCTGTCGCTGGGCAATACGGACTTTCAGCTCCCTCCAAAGATTTTCTATTGGGTTCAGGTCTGGAGACTGGCTAGGCCAGTGGTTCCCAAACTGTGTGCCGCGGCACACTGGTGTGCCTTGAGGCAAGTCCAAGTGTGCCGTGGGATTTTGTGACAGCCATAGCCTACTGCAATATAGTATACAACTAGACAAAAATAATTATTTTAATTTACTATATACTACTTTGAATGCACTCATTCCATAATACAGAGGCAAACTCTTTATCTAAAAACTATTTTAAAAAATCCTCAGAGGATCCCACATTTCGCTGTCCGCGCAGTTGCGCAGGTGCGAATTTTAGACTGTGACATATCCAAAGGCAGTAGGTCAACACAACATTAAAACATAAACAAGAGGGAAAATGGAGCGCTTTCTCCACCACCAACCACCAGTGCAGAGACTGCTGAGTCCGACAACCCACCGAAAGAAAAGAGGAAAAAAACCGTCAGCCGACAGTATCATGAAAGTTACCTGTCTTATGGCTTCAGTTGGACCGGGGATGTCAACATTCCTCAGCCGGAGTGCGTCCTCTGTCGGGAGAAGACCGTTTGTTGGATTGTGTGAAAGTGTCAGAAAAGGCAATGGAGGCTAGTTACATGCTAGCGGAGCTTATTGCAAAGCAAAAGAAACCTCACACAATAGCGGAGACACTCATCCTCCCGGCTTGCAAAAAAATTGCAGGTGTCATGCTGGGTCCAGATGCCGCAAATGAGCTATCCAAGGTGCCGGCATCTGATAACACAATCAAAAGAAGAATCGATGACATGTCAGAAGACATTGAACAACATTTAACAGAGAAACTGCAGGCGAGCGGCAGATTTTCTCTTCAAATCGATGAATCGACCGACATAAATGGGGCTGCCCAGCTCCTGGCAAACGTCAGGTATGTTGGCGGCGACTCTATTAAAGAGACATTTTTCTTCTGTAAAGAGATGGCAAGCCACACAACGGGAGAAGAAATATTCAAGGTAACTGATAACTACTTAAAAGAAAACAATCTGTGCTGGAGTATGTGCGTCAGTCTGTGCACGGATGGTGCGGCATGTATGACGGGGAGAGTGAGAGGCTTTATTGCAAAGGTAAAAGCACAAAATCCACAGATAGTGACCAACCACTGCATTTTGCACCGAGAGGCATTAGTTGCCAAAACCATGCCCCCGGAGTTGACTGAGGTGCTTAATCAGGCTGTGCAGATGGTGAATTACATCAAATCAAGGCCCCTGACATCTCGCCTTTTCTCCCAGCTGTGCGCTGAGATGGGAGCCGACCACCAAAGCCTGATCCTCCACACAGAGGTACGGTGGTTGTCTCGTGGGAAAGTCCTATCCCGTTTTTACGAGCTTCGGGAAGAGCTTTTGGAATTTTCACGTGAACACGCTGTCCCACATAAGGACAGGCTCGCGGATGAGAGGTGGTGCGCCAGGCTGGCTTACCTTGCAGACATATTTGGGCATCTCAACGAGTTAAACGCCAAGCTTCAGGGCAGGAATGAAAACATTTTATCATCCACAGACGCGCTATATATGCCGAACACCTTCAGACCTTAAAAGAGAGGTTTGAGCACTATTTTCCACGTGTGGCCGACATCGAGGACAATGACTGGATCCGAGACCCATTCAACCAGGAGTCCGAGTCCTCAACCGAGAAGCTCACTATGAAGGAGAGAGAGGAGAGCGCAGAGCTCCGTGCGGACCGCACGCTGAAACTGAAATTTAGTGAGCTCACACTCGATCAGTTTTGGTTGGTTTGTGCATCAGAATACCCAACCATCTCCCACCACGCTATCGACCAACTTCTTCATTTCCCCACCACCTACCTGTGTGAGTTGGCGTTCTCCACTCTTGTTTACATGAAGAACAAGACCAGGTCACGGCTCTCTGTTGAGCAGGACTTGCGAGTGGCCCTCTCCTCAGTGCCACCAAGGATTAAAAAAATCTGTGCGCCCCGACAGGCACATGTGTCCCACTGATTTGTTAGTAGGCAGAATATTTACAAAAAAAGTCTGATTCTAAATGTTACAGTTATAATTTGTGGGTCAGATTCAGGAGCATGGACAGAGCAGCTTTCTCATGGACAGGTCTCTGCTGAATTTCTGTTTCCTTTGCCTCACCTGTCTGGTTGAAATGGGTGTGTTTGATGAAGCCCAATTTGATAAAGTTTAAATATTTTTGTGAAGTATTCATTCATTCATTCATTATCTTACCCGCTTTATCCCTTGCGGGGTCACGGGGGTCTGCTGGAGCCTATCCCAGCTTATTTTAGGTGAGAGGCAGGGGTTACACCCTGGACAGGTCACCAGTCCATCACAGGGCCACATATAGACACACAAACCATGCTCACAATCACACTCACGCTCACGCTCACACCTACGGGCAATTTAGAATCACCGATTAAGCTAAATATGCATGTTTTTGGACTGTGGGAGGAAGCCGGAGTACCCGGAGGAAAACCACGCAAGCACGGGGAGAACATGCAAACTCCACACAGAAAGGCCCCTGCCGGGCCTGGGAGTCGAACCGGGGACCTTCTTGCTGTGAGGCAACAGTGCTAACCACTAAGCCACCGTGCTGCCCCTCTTTTTTTGTGAAGTATTTTGTTAATAAATATTTCATGAGTAGAATAGTTGTCTTTGTCATATCTTATTTGGCATTAGTAAATAATAAACTTAACAGATAAACAGATGATATTAGTGATAACACGTGTTATAAGGCTATTTTGCACAATAGGTGTGCCTTGAAATTTTTATTCGTCCTTTGGTGTGCCTTGGGCACAGAAAGTTTGGGAACCACTGGGCTAGGCCACTCCAGGACCTTGAAATGCTTCCTACGGAGCCACTCCTTAGTTGCCCTGGCTGTGTGTTTCAGGTCGTTGTCATGCTGGAAGACCCAGCCACGACCCATCTTCAATGCTCTTACTGAGGGAAGGAGGTTGTTGGCCAAGATCTCGCGATACATGGCCCCATCCATCCTCCCCTCAATACGGTGCAGTCGTCCTGTCCCCTTTGCAGAAAAGCATCCCCAAAGAAGATGTTTCCACCTCCATGCTTCACGGTTGGGATGGTGTTCTTGGGGTTGTACTCATCCTTCTTCGGCGAATGGAGTTTAGACCAAAAAGCTCTATTTTAGTCTCGTCAGACCACATGACCTTCTCCCATTCGTCCTCTGGATCATCCAGATGGTCATTGGCAAACTTCAGACGGGCCTTGACATGCACTGGCTTGAGCAGGGGGACCTTGCGTGCGCTGCAGGATTTTAATCCATGACGGCGTAGTGTTACTAATGGTTTTCTTTGAGACTGTGGTCCCAGCTCTCTTCAGGTCATTGACCAGGTCCTGCCGTGTAGTTCTGGGCTGATCCCTCACCTTCCTCATGATCATTGATGCCCCACCAGGTGAGATTTTGCATGGAGCCCCAGACTGAGGGAGATTGACCGTCATCTTGAACTTCTTCCATTTTCTAATAATTGCAACAACAGTTGTTGCCTTCTCACCAAGCTGCTTGCCTATTGTCCTGTAGCCCATCCCAGCCTTGTGCAGCTCTACAATTTTATCCCTGATGTCCTTACACAGCTCTCTGGTCTTGGCCATTGTGGAGAGGTTGGAGTTTGTTTGATTGAGTGTGTGGACAGGTGTCTTTTATAAAGGTAACGAGTTTAAACAGGTGCAGTTAATACAGGTAATGAGTGGAGAACAGGAGGGCTTCTTAAAGAAGAACTAACAGGTCTGTGAGAGCCGGAAGTCTTACTGGTTGACAGGTGATCAAATACTTGTCATGCAATAAAATGCTAATTAATTACTTAAAAATCATACAATGTGATTTTCTGGATTTTTTTTTAGATTCTGTCCCTTACAGTTGAGTACCTATGATAAAAATTACAGACTTCTACATGCTTTGCAAGTGGGAAAACCTGCAAAATCGGCAGTGTATCAAATACTTCTCTGTAAGTTCTCCCCACTGTATATGCCAGTATTTGCAGGTCTTATTTCACGTGAGAATTACATTTCTATATATTTTTTTTATTGTGTAAATGAGAATCTACCACCCCATTTTTCCCTCTCCCATGAGTAAGACCCCAACATGCTTAAACTCCTTCACTTGACGAAGCACCTGACTCCCAACCTGGAGAGGGCATTCGATCCTTTTCCAACTAAGAACCATGGTCTCAGATTTGGTCTCATCCCCACTGCCCTCAGTTTGATCAATTCCAGAGTAAAATAAAGGTTAAGACCTCTCGAGGAGATTTTGAACTCCTACTGTGAATAGAGCTCAGCCTGACTGTATCTTGTATACCGTTCAACCTCAGACTCCCATATCACCACAGAGTGACATCCCAGGTCCCAAGACCCAATTTTGGAATCCGAGGCTTGGGACGACGAGGCCCACACCTTCAACTACCGCCCATAACACACTCCACCCAACCCTGCTCCAGTCAGAGATGGAGCTGTTCGCCCCACCGTGTGCTGCACAGCCACCACTTGCTCATGCTGTACTGGACTATTGAACAATAATGATTAAGTTTTTCATTTATTTATACTTACAAATTAGTCTCATAGAGACTTGTATACTGTATACAAATGACTGCTGTAGCACTTTTGAAAAGTGTCATATACTGAAGTTTGCAGATGACACTGTTCTAGTGAGCCTGCTGAATAGTACTGAGACTTCACATGGTCCTGTGTTTGAATACTTTATAAAATGGTGTGAGGAATCTTTTTTATCTTTGAATATCTTAAAGACAAAGGATATGTGTATGGATTTCAGACGCGTGCAGCCCTCTCCTGTAAGGAAAGTGATTGAGGGTCAAGAAGTTGAAATTGTTGAGTCCTATAAATATTTAGGCACTATTATTGACAACAAACTGTCATTTGGGAAAAATTCAGACTCAATATATAAGAAAAGCAGCAGCACCTTTTTTGTCTTCGAAAACTTGGTGGATTCTTCCCTGATGACTATGTTTTATCGTTCTTTCATCAAATCTGTTATCACTTTTTTTTCTTTTATTTGTTGGTTTCAATCTTTGAAAGTCAAAGACAGAAACTTGCTCAATAAGGTTGTCAGTCTAAGCAGTAAAATCATCGGGTCGGCTCAACAAACTTTACAAGAACTTTATTACAAACAGCTGATCAAGAAGGCAAACTCCATATTGTCTGATTCTCACATCCCTTAATAAACAGTTTCAGTTTCTACCATCAGTTACTGCTTAGACTTTGCCGGAAGGAGAAGGTAGTGGGTGAAAAAGCCTTCCCTCTTAAGCTTAGGTCTATACTAGGATGTGTAACCTATTGTAACTTATTATGTATATTTTATGTATATTTAACATTGTGTGCTTCTCCTGTCGCGGAACTAATCGCCCCCTTGGGGACAAATAAAGTAATTGATTGATTGATTGATTGATGGGGTCTTATATTCAAGAAAGACCTCTTTTACACAATAAAAAAAAAATATCAAGACTTGCAAAGACACAATCAATTTGTAAAAACAGGCATTAATTAATTTAGAACAGGATATTTGATTTATATCATTCTAAATAATGTAACTATTTTACTAATTTTACAATGACATGGTCTTGGCCAACAGAATAAATTAAGACAGAATTGTGACATTAAAAAAATCAACAAAAAGAAAGTTGATTTGTAGTTTTAATTAACGCGTTACCTCTCCCACCTCTTATTCCTTTCTCTTACGGCATCCATGACAAATGGCAAATTATGCAAATTAGGCGTTGATGTCTTTTAGCAACTTTTAGGACAGCCGAGGAGTTGGCATCACTTCCCAGGAAATGATATAGGTGGTTTGAAACAAAGGCACCACTAAACTCACATCATGAACTGGAGGAGGTGTTCAAACTACTAACCCAAGCTTTCACTCAACTCATTACTTTTTGGTGCATGGGTTTTGTGGTGAATGTTCAATCAGTCATATAAATCCACAAGAAATTATAACAAAATGTTTTTGTCGGTTATCAATTTATGCACATTAGATTTGTCTATTATTGTGACTTAACTGAAAATCAAATCCCATTTCATGTCAAATTAAAGTAGAAAACCAGCTAATTCAAAGAGTTCACATCATTTGTCTTGCCACCATAGTCACCCCACACACTTGTTTCTCACATTAATGTGTATCTTTGAGGACACGCAGGGCTGGCTAGATTAAAGTCCGTGCCAGTTATCTCAAAGAACAACAATGGATGTGTATTTTAAGTGACCCATACTTTAAGTTGTTTCAAAGTTTCAGCATTCTTTATTATTCACTTTTCCCAATTTGCCTTTAATGTACTAAGATACGATTGCTTGTGTTTATTAGTCCTGCAAGTAATACCGTTTAGTTAAAAGCTGAAATGAGTTCATTAAATGTAATGAGTTTGAAGAGTAATGATGCATTTTAGCATTCCCAGTAAATCCGTAAAAGTTTCTCCGTTTTTCAGTAGGAAGTTGTTATTTGAAGCTTTTGAAGTGGTAGATGCAGTTAATTTGATGGGTCTTTCATTGTGGCAAATGATAGACATTTAGGAAAGTAATGATAATGCAACGAGTATCCTGGTTTTGACTCTTAGCTTTTGTTCACAATACAGCAGGAACTTACAGAACCTGGTTATTCACTTCCCTATTTACATTTACAGACCCAGTTTTCTGATGGTTTGTGTGCACATAGTTCTTCATTCCTTGGTGTCTTATCCATTCAATTCTACACATGCGGCGTTACCTGAAGAGCAGTAATAAATGCAGCGTGGTTCCTGGTGACTTAGAATTTATTTAGTGTTTTTTGTGTAGCTAATATACAAGCAGTGCTATTTTCTAATTTATCCGAGACTCTGTGTTGATCTCCATGATGTTGATATGTTTTTATATATGAATAGTTAACTGAAGTTGAAGGTGTCCCTGTAAAAATCTCAGAGGGGTGTAAGAAATTAATTGAGAAAACAATGTATTAAGGTTCCTCGAAACTGAGATAAGGTTTCTTAAGAGGGTATGATGATTAAAAGACAGATATAAATTCATCTGTAAACACACTTTTTTAGGGTTTAATGGCTAATTTCTTCACTATAATTTATCTCGACCTCTATATGGGCTGACATGTGAAACTAGATATACCTGGCCTATGATATGCCCTGTTTTATTTTGGTCTGCATTTTCTAAACAAAGCTATATGTTACTGTGTATATAAGTAAATGTATAACACACTTTTCTGCCCGTGTGTTTGTGGTATGAAACTGTAACATATATTTGCAACATAATAGATTCAGTACACTACACACCCTAAATCATAACTGGAAAGTAAAAAAAAAAAATCATCCATCATTTCGGAAAGGGAAAGAAAGATTAGAAACAAATGAGATCATCAGAACCTGTCCTAACCTCATCCATGTCCTATTCCAGTGACTTGATCAACAGTTGTATCACTGTCTCTTGGCCCAGTTACTGATGGCTCTCTCTCAAACGCTGCCTATCTCATTACTGTAATGAACTTTATAATTACCTTCACCCCCTTCAAGAAGAATGAAGGCCATTAAGACATTGGGATTAGCTTTTATAGCATTTACTTAGCCCAGGATACTTACCAGCTGCATTTTCCATCTCAGTAAACCACCACATCCTTCAGGCTGTTGACAACACTTCCTTTCTTTTGTCAGACTGACTGGATTTTATGTGCAAATCAAAGTGACATGAGGCCTCAATGACTATCTTACGGTGGCCGACAAGGGCCAAACGCACGGCAACCGCCTAATGCGTCTCAGTTAAGGAAAACGGCTTCAAGTACAGAAACGATTCAAATTCACAAACTCAAAACGAGGTACAAAAAGAGGAACGTGGTGCAAATGAAAAAACCTGCTGCAAAAAACAAAGACAAATGCAGCATCATCAAACGCTGCAAATAGAGAAACGATGCAAAGCACAAAACGATATAAAACAAGAAACCATCTTCAAAAGAAAAACGCTTCATAACCGGTCACTACAACCGGAAGTGCTCCAAACCTGCAGGGGGCGCTCTCGCTCTACTGAAAAACAGTAACTAGTTTTTTTATATACAATGTTTATATCACTGTACAACGCTGTACATTGTATCGTCTGGTGTAAAATATAATAAAGAAACGTCTCATAATGGATGTAAACACTGTGGTTCAGTCAGCTGTTCGGTCTCTCTCTACATCCCGTGTGTCTGTCCATTGAGCTGTTACGCAGAGAGCGCACCCTGCAGGTTTGGAGCACTTCCGGTTGCAGTGACGGTTATGAAGCGTTTTTCTTTTTTTTTTTCTTTCAATATTTTTATCCCCGATTTTTTCCCATTTCCATCCAGTGCTCATACCTAAGTGACAGTCCTGCCATCCTCTACCAACCCCGGGAGGGCCCTGCATTGAGATCAGGTCTCCTCCTTAACCTGAGGAGTGAGCACAGACAGGGTGGGGCCTCTCCCCACCCCATCTGTCCCCGGTTGGCCAGAGGGGGCAGTATAGCCCAGGACTGCTACATGTTTTTGTGAGGGTAGTTCATATTAGCTACCAAGGGAACACGGGGAGAACATGCAAACTCCACACAGAAAGATCCTTTCGCCAACCCCACCCAGGGTGTGGTGCTGAAGTCATGGGGGAACTAACACGCACTTCAGCGCCCACAGCGTCCCCGGCGGGAATCAAACCCAGGACCTTCTTGCTGTGAGACGGCTGCATTACCTGCTGCACCACCATGCCCCTTCTAAGTGTTTTTTCTTTTGAAGATAGTTTCTTGTTTTATATCGTTTTGTGCTTTGCATCGTTTCTCTATTTGCAGAGCGTTTGATGATGCTGCATTTGTCTTTGTTTTTTGCAGCACGTTTTTTCATTTGCACCACGTTCCTCTTTTTGTACCTCGTTTTGAGTTTGTGAATTTGAATCGTTTCTGTAGTTGAAGCGGTTTTCCTTAAAGGAGCTTGAGGCTCCTTTTAAGAAATGAGACTCTCTAGCGCCACCCTTTACCACGACGGCCGTCGGGGGTACTGCAGCCAACAGTGAAGCCGGCACGGGAGAACGGGGAGAACGTGCATGCAGCGTCATGTGACGTCACATCCGCAGGACAGCGCGGGAAATTCGGGACCGAATTGCAGCACATTTTGCAGCACACAGCCTGTTCAAGGCAACGGAGAGATACACTAGAGGGCTCATTCTTTTTGGTTTGGAACGTTTCATCTGACATTATTACTAGAAAACTTAAAACATATATGAATTTTTTTCATAAATCCTGCCTCAAGCTCCTTTAACTGAGAAGCATTAGGCCGTTGCAGTGCGTTTGGCCCTTGTCGGCCAACGTACTATCTCACATCAGTCAGTCAGGACGGCTGGCTGGTGTTGGACTTCGGCCCAGCTGAGATGACTTTGACAACAAGATCTATGCATTTCAATGGATTTAAAGTCTTTTTTTGTTTTTTTCTGGTCACCCTCATCCCTCCGCCAGTCACTCACACACATGTAGTGTACAAAGCTATATGTCACTCACAATATTACGTGTAACATTGTGTTCATATTGCATATCTGTTTACAGTTTAGAACAAGTTTAGTATTCCCAACCACTGACTCCACCCATGCATTCACTCTGTTGACCTGGTGGGGGGGGGTGGCCCTGCCACCAGGTGAAGGGCAGGAGAAAATCTGGGCAGACTGCGTGTTCATTACAGGGATAACTCCTGTGCTCATTTCCATATCCAAGTCAGACCACTTAACCTGCCTTGCATGCACACCATGCCTGGTTTTGGAGAACGTGAGAGAATCTGGAGCTGGAGCCAACCTGTGCAGACACAAACAGAACCCAATACAACCCACACCACTGGCAGGTGCAGTGTTTGTGACACTGAAAAAATAATAAAATAAAATAAAAACAAAATGAAAAAACAGTCACTTTTTGTGGAAAAAAAAACAAACAAGTTTGACTTTTTGACGTTTTGCGCCAAATTATGCAAACTTGTTTTTTGGGACTATGGGAGGAACAGTACAGTTTTTCAAATCACAACCCATTTAAAGAAAAAATTGTATGGTGGGGCAGATGCATAGATGACATAATCCTATTATTTTCTGGGTCAGAAGAAGAGCTCCTTGATTTCCATATTTATGTAAACAATTTGAACAAAAACTTGAAACTCAGCTAAGAATATGACCTTAAAGTCATCAATGTTTTAGACCTACAGATCTCTAAAGATGACCAAGGTTACTTGCACACATCCATTTTTAGAAAGAAAACTGACCGTCACACACATGCAGACAGTTTTCACCCGCCGTGGCTCATTAAGAATATCCCGACAAATGCAAAGATTAAGGCGTATATGTGATTCTGATCAAGACTTTTTAAATCAATCAATGGCCATGCAGCAGCGTTTTAAACAGAGGGGGTATAAATCTGAGCTTCTGACTCAGGCTCATAATAGAGCTTTATCACTGGAGAGACCGGATCTGCTCAGCCCTAAATACGGTGGCCGAGACCCGCCTTTGCTGAAAATAAAAGTAACGCTGCAAACATAAACAAACGCCGCTGCAAATAAAATAAACGCTACAAATATAAAGAAACCCTGCTGCAAATAAAATAAAAAAACGACGGAAATAAAAAAGCCACAACGGAAGTGAATTACCGGGGACTATTTTTGCCGATGCACCGGTGTTGCACATTAAAAATGACACGTAGTGACGTTGAACACTAACCTTTTCACTTATTTTCTCATTTGTTGTTCTTCTTATTCCTCGCTCTTCTTATTTCTTCCGTTTCACTTCCGTCCTCTTCGTCTTCTTCTTCTCCTCTCACATAAAAACACCGGTGCATCAGCAAAAATAGTCCCCGGTAATTCACTTCCGTTGTGGCTTTTTTATTTGCGTCGTTTTTTTTTTTATTTGCAGCGGCGTTTCTTTATATTTGCAGTGTTTCTTTTATTTGCAGCAGCGTTTATTTTTATTGGCAGCGTTTATTTAATTTTCAGCAATGGCCACCGTACCTAAACAAAAACAAGTTCAGAAACCCTTCTTTGTTACTCGCTACAGTAAAACAAGCTGTCCAAACGCATTATAAAGAAAAACTGGGACATCATTGAGAGTGACCCCTCTTTAAAAGGGGTATCCCCTGAACCGCCAGGTATCAGCTTCAGAAGGGAATCAAAGATCCACCATCAAAGATAAACTGGTGAGGAGTTTCCTTCCTGCTCACAAACCAGACACCTGGCTGTGTCGACCATCCGGCAATTTTCGGTGTGGTAACTGTAAATGCTGTGATAATATGGTTAAAACGGACACTTTTATGGATGTTTTCAGTAACAAGATCTATTCTATTTCCAGCTTCGTCAATTGTAATACTACTCATGTTGTAAACCGACTTGAATGTATCTGTGGTTGTTTTTACATAGGCCTTACAAAAAGAAGATTGAGGGACGGGGTGGCTGAACATAAATATGCCATTCGAACTAAAAATGTGAACTACCCAATGGCCAAACACTATATGGAGGCACAACACACAGATGACTCTTCTCTACAAGTTTCAGGGATTGAGGTGATCAGTGTGGATGCGAGGGGTGGACAGAGTTAGACGCCTAAAGCAGAGAGAGGCTCGTTGGACTCATGTCCTGAGGGGAGAGACCCCCCCCCCCGACCCGGTTAGGGGGTCCAGGGGGTCCCAGGGCCACCAGCTTCCCTGGCCTCAATGAGGATTTTCACCTTTCATCCTTTCTACGATTTAGACATTTTTGTTGTATAATTATGACTTCTTCTGTTGGGTTTCAATTCAATTCAATTTTATTTATATAGCGTCTAATACAACAGATGTTGTCTCTAGACGCTTTCCAGAGACCCAGAACATGAACATGAACATAAACATAAACATAAACCCCCGAGCAATTATTATATAAACAATGGCAGGTAAAAACTCTCATAGTGGGAGAAAAACCTTAAGCCAAACAGTGGCAAGGAAAAACTCCCCTTTAGGAGGGAAGAAACCTTGAGCAGGACCTGGATCATAAGGGGGGACCCTCCTGCTGAACTGCCAGACTTTCCTCTGCAGGGTGGCTGGACGCTCCCTTAGAGATAGGGTGAGGAGTTCGGTCACCCGGGAGGAGCTCGGAGTCGAGCTGCTGCTCCTTCACATTGAGAGGAGTCAGCTGAGGTGGCTTGGGCATCTGTACCGGATCCTCCTGGACGCCTCCCTAGGGAAGTGTTCCAGGCATGTCCCAATCAGCATTGTTTTGCAATTCTACAGCGGTGACTGTGTGTGTCAAAACCTTGTCCTAAGATGTTTTAATGACCTTTTTTAAGGGAGGTGTTCCAGGCATGTCCCTCCTCCCTAGGGAGGTGTTCCAGGCATGTCCCTCCGGGAGGAGACCCCGGGGAAGACTCAGGACATGATGGAGAGACTATGTCTCTCGGCTGGCCTGGGAACGCCTCGGACTCCCCTCGGAAGAGCCGGAGGAAGAGCCGGATGAAGAGCTGGAGGAAGAGCTGGAGGAAGAGCTGGAGGAAGAGCTGGAGGAAGAGATGGAGGAAGAGCTGGAGGAAGTGTCTGGAGGAAGTGTCTGGAGTGAGGGAAGTCTGGGCCTCTCTGCTAAGACTGCTGCCCCCGCGAACCGGTAACGGAAAAGCGGTAGAAAATGGATGGATGGATGGTGTCTATTTCCAGTTTTTAAGCCCTCTTGTGTTTGATGGAGATTCCTGCATTTCTTAGCCCCTTCTTGGTTTGCCACTCCCTCCAGTCTGCTCAAGATTGACTCAATGTGAAGACTCAAAGAAATCTGGTGGTTTCCTGAGCTAGCCTGCTTTTTATCAACTGACAATGTTTGGACTGCATTGGATTGAACTGAACTGCATGAAATAATAATAAAATAAAAAAAAAATGTTTCCCTTAGTAATCTCACAATGGCGACATTTTATTGTCTGCATTTAACCCATTTCTAGTCAAACTAGGAGCAGTGGTCTGCCATGCAATGGCACAGCACCTGGGGAGCAGTACGGGTTATGGGTCTTGCTCAGGTTCCTCTGTTGCAATCCAGGGGCTTGAATTCTTCTTGAATTCTCTTTCCTTGTATTCCTGAGCCCCTTCTTGGTAGTTTGCCACTCCCTCCAGTCTCTTCTCGTACTTTCCTTGTAAAAATCCCTGAGAATTTTGTTGTGAATTGTTGCTGTATAAATAAACATGTTTGAACTCTGCACACTGGTTTAGATGGTGCACGAGCATTATGTCAGTGGTACAGTGCAGTCTAATGAAGAACTCTGATAGTCACTTATAATGAAACAAAGTGCTTCTCATTACCTTATCAGTGTGATACAACTGTAGATTAGAAGCTAACAAATAGCATATGAAATACGTTGAAGGCACCCATGTAAAACTATTATATCAATCAGCAATTAGCAACCATGCATTTAGAATCATGACAAGAAAAAAGACACATTATTTTCCCTTTAATATTGACTTTAATTATACAATTGATAATACAATTTATCCCTCCTCACATCAAATGAAAGCTGAAAGAAACATAACCAACCTTGTTTGCATTTTATTATAGAATATTAGAGCAGCTGCACAACACAACACACAGCAGCAGTCTTAAATGAGCACAACATGGTGTGAAAATAAATGTGGAATTTCAAACTAATGACTTGCTGATTCATTATTTGGCTGGCAAGTCATTTACAGGACGGCATAACAAGCATTTCAATATGGTATAATTTTGTCTGCATGGTGCGAACTTATAAAATAAAGCCATCTTCGGAAACATAAAGTAGCGAAGTGAAAACCTTTCAGTACACAAATAATTGTCCCCCCGAACAATATTTGGTGACAGTGAGGTGGGACAATTTCCTTTTAGCAGGAAGAAGCCCCTGACAGAGGGTGGGCGGATGTCTGCCTCCATCAAGTGCAAGAAGTGCAAACAGGTAATGAGAAAGTACATGTGGAATATTACACCCCAAACGCTGCTGATGGGTGACAGAGCACTTAAAAAGATTATAATCTTCCAACAAAGCAAGATGAACATTATTAGCAAAGAAGCACACACAAAGACACACACATACACAAGCTATGGAAATGAAGAGTGAAAAGCTGAGTTTCATACTACATATACATGGTCTTGGCAGATTGCAGAATCCCTTCGTGAATGCATTGTGTTTGGCTAGGATTAATTAACACTTATAATGTACTGGGGAATCAGGCTTCTGGTATAATAGGGGAGCATTTTGGCTTGCCATACCGGACAAAGAGTACCCCAGAAGTGTGTGTCTGTGTGTGCGGGTGTCTGTGAGAGAGATGGCAGACTATTGCACTACACTGTATGCTATCATGCTGAAACATATGGACAGACAGGCCCTTTGTAAGTACTGTAAGGGCACATTTGACAAGGTTTGATATAGAGGGGCTGACAAACACAAAAGCACTATCCTACTCAGTCCGAGCCCACCTGTCAGTCAGCCATTGTGTTGTTTGTGTGTGACTGGGTGTGCATGTAAATCTGTTGGAGTCAGTGAAATGTGGACCTCACTTATGTCAAACTACAAAAGAGTGGAAATAAGTGTCTATATGTTAATCCATACACTTTATTGTTAAGAGGAAGTACACAGTTCACCATATGCGTCTTTACATTCCCACAAAGCAAAATTGTGTCCATATATGGTACATTCAACATAAACACCGTGCAGTATATTTTCCAACTCAAATGCTTAACAACGTGATAATTCAGAAGATACAAGAGAGACAATATTTGCATGTGTACCTTACATTCTTTGTGGTATTTGTGTGTGTGGGTCACTGCCTGGTTGGTATCACTGACGCAGTGAGTGCTGGACACCTGCAATTCCCCAGCAGCTCCTATGGGTGTCCCTCTTTTTCTTCTGAACTCCTCTCACGTCGCCGGTGCCCTTCTCCCCTCGGTGTGAGCGTCTCAGAGAGAAAATGTACCTATGCAGGATAACATGGGGGTAAACATAAGGCTATATAAGAGTGGAGTTCAAAATAATTAAATAATTAAATACATAAATACCGTAGACAAATTTAAGCAATACAAATGTAGTTAATGTAAGAGGAGAGACATGAGGTTGTGAGATGAAATGAATAGGGAGAAAGAAAACTAAGTATTTTTATATGGGGCTTCTTTTTTTTTTTTTTACACAATGTCTTCTAAATATGGTCTAAACCTAGGAAATTATGTCAGAATTACTCATTACTTTTCATTTATAAATGGCCAGTATGGCCTAAAATACATTTAATCTATATCTTAATATTACACATTGTAAAGTTATCCAGGTGGATTGGTCTTTCTCCAAGCAGGAAATGTTGATCCACAGAAAAGCAAAGTCTTTTGTGCTAATGTTAAAATAATGAATCTTCTGCAGACGTACACGTGGGCTGATGATTGCTGACAACCTGCCCTTCAGAAATATCACAATTATACACACTCACTTACAGAGGAATCTTTTGTAGTTAAAAACAACAAGAAGAATGATTTAAGAAAAAAAATGTTTCGGTGATAGCTTTATATGAATGAAAATGCTTCTCTTCTCTTCTCTGACATCATATTATTGCAGTAAAAAGGTCATTCAGTCAGTGCTATGAAGTCACTGTAAATTCATTGGAGAAGGTTATAGGTTTGGTCAGGAATGATCTCCTGTACTGATACGCAGTGTCAGTACAGTACAGTACAGTACAGTACAGTACAGTACTTTCTTACTTAAAGCAGCTTTCTGTCATCAGGACCTGCAGCACTCATATTTCCCTGCTCCAATTTAAGCACACCTGCTTCCAATTAATGGGTCATCGACAGACTGGTGCAGGCAGTGGCGAAACAACTCAGCACCGGGCCCCGATGCAAGATCATTAAAACCGGGCCCTGCCCATCACAATGCAAAACAGACACGCTGTGATTGACGCAATCTCACAGCAGATGCATCACCATTCAAATGACAACGGGCACTACTGACAGCTTTAACTCTTAACACAACCACAGCGCAGATAGATATGTTTAAAAAAAATCCCATATATATAGCACATATAACCAACAGCATAACGCACACAGTGCGCCGGTGTGCGCCAGTGTGCGACAGAACACCGGCAGTGCCAACAGCTGAGAATAAACCCACACAGCGCACAGATTGAAATTTGGTGGCACGGCGGCACACCACAAATGAAAACATCATAAACACGCATAAACACAAACAAACTAGTGATACACTATCACTATAACAAATATTAATAATAATGGGTCATTACTTACAATTACAGTTTGACTTTCCGGGCCTTCCGCTGGGCAAAGTCATTAATTAATTCCTGACAACAGTTCAACTATCAAGCCTGAATTATGGTTCCGCGTTAAATCGACGCCGTAGGGTATGGCGTAGGGTACGCGGCGACGCGCGCCGTACGGTGCGCGTCGCCGCGTACCCTACGCCGTAATCTGCGTTGGTGTAACGCGGAACCATAAATCAGCCTTAACTCCTTTCCTCTCCTCACTCGTCAACTCTTCCTCTACGCAAATATGGGTTACACATGCGCTCTACACCGGCATCATCCGAGATCATCTATAGATTAAAATTTTTATTTAAACTAGATATATCTTTATAACCAGCCCATAACATTGATGTAAACACAAAAAAAAAAAAAAAAAAAAAAAAAAAGTCCAAGCCCGCACGTCCCCAGGTCCTGCGCGTGCGGGCCCTGGACACGTGCGGGCCCCTATGCAGTCGCATTGTCTGCATATATGGTAGTTTCGCCACTGGGTGCAGGTCTTGATAACAAGCTGATGGGGATTTCTTCGTGTGAATTAGGTGTGTTTGAGCTAAAAACATCCAGAAATGCAGGGTCCTGAGGACCTGGATTGAAGAACACTGCTGTGAAAGATGTGCAGTATTGTCCATTAGGGATTGTATTTGATATAACATTGCTCACTGCACATTCAGCTCTAAAGACCTCCAGGACAGTTCCCATCACAGTGCCAGCTCATTCAGTTTCCTCAGGCCTCCTCCTCTGAAGCTCTGCTGCACAAGAAAACTGCAGATAAAACCGCACTGTGCATGACAGACAAATTGCTTGCTCCTGTGTACAGTACATGTTGAAAGGGTCTTCAGCATCCACTGATGACTTTGAATGGGGCGATGCCTAGCGTTGCTGAACTGAATTGTGGGTTCTGCATGTCACAGTAGAATCATTATCGCATCAATTCATCGCTAAATCAAATCAATTCAATTTTATTTATATAGCGTCTATTACAACAGAAGTTGTGTCTAGGATCTTTCCAGAGATCCAGAACATGAACATAAACCCCCAAGCAATTATTACATAAACAATGGCAGGTAAAAACTCCCATGGGAGAAAAACCTTAATCCAAACAGTGGCAAGAAAAACTCCCCTTTAGGAGGAAGAAACCTTGAGCAGGACCAGGCTCATAAGGGGGGACCCAGCTGTGTAGATGTAGACAGAAGACACTGAGGTGGTTGGGGGGGGGGGGGGGGGGGGGGGGGGTAGATGTCTGTGCAGAAATCTACACCAACAGGTGGAAGCAGCAGTGGGACCAAGATTTTGGTGCTCTGAGGTTGATGTAAGGCGTTGAGTCATCCAGTAGCCAATTAAACTCCTAGATGTTGGCTGCATCCCAGCTCCCTGCTGTAGATTGATGTGGTGCTGATTTGACTCGTTTCAGAATTACAACCCAAAAATTACAGCTGCAAACAGCGATGAACGGGCCCTCGCACCCTTGTGCACGTTCAGGCTGCAGTGGAAGCTTGTATGTAGATTCTTCAGGCCTGGACATTTAGTGGATGAAACCACCCACTACTCTCTATACCAAACCATTCAAAAGTTATGGCAGAAAGTAGGAACTATCAGATATCGGCTAATTTGCACCAATTATGTTCAAGGACTCAAAACCATGTCCGATGACACCACCCATGAGTCTTTATGTCAAACCATTCAAAAGTCAAATATGGACCAATCAGATGAAGGGGGGGCGCGCTTTTTGGCGTCTATCGTTGCCACGGTAACGCTTTTGACTGGAAAAAGTAATGCCCATTGTAGCAGGATAGAGACGCACATTTTGATGTATAACAGACGTTACAGTTCGGGCGAAGAAACAGTCGAAGAAATGGTATAAATTGCGCCACAATTACACGATTAATTCAAAATGGCCAACTTCCTGTTCAGTTTCGGCCATACAGGTGTGTACTGATTTTCGGGCATGTACGTGAAACCGTATTGTGGGGCTTGAGGCACGAAGTTTTCTAGGGGGCGCTGTTGAGCCATTAGGCCACGCCCATTAATGTAAACCATTAAATATCTTTTTCGCCAGGCCTGGCTTGCGTGCAAAATTTGGTGACTTTTGGGGCACGTTTAGGGGGAAAAAGGCCCTCATTTCATCCGAAAAATAAAAAAAAACGAGGAAAAAAAAAATTCCTACAGATACAATAGGGCCTTCGCACTGTCAGTGCTCGGGCCCTAAAAATGTAGATGGTTTTTGAACTGATGGCTAGAAAAGTAAAGTGTAACCCGAGAAAGATGATTGCAGTCTCTGTTACAGAGTCTGACAGAAACTGAAAAGAGTTGTTGCAACAATTAAATATGGCATACCAAAGAAATATCAGCGTAAAATGCTTTGCATTTTAGTGACCCGTTTTTTCTTTCAAATTATTTTATTCACATTTTAAGATAAATTGTTGGGAATTCAAATTTTCCTTATATTTATTTAAAACCAAAGATTAGAAACAATTTTTAAACTGTAACTTGCATGTGCTTTGGTATAAATTAAATCTCTTGAAGACTTATCCTACAAACTTTTTTTTTTTTTACATGTGTATATATGTAATATGTATGTATGTATGCATATATAAATTGTGCAAAGAATTTGGTTAAAATGTATAAAAGTGAAAATAGAAATAGAAAACAGAAAAACATCTAAAAAAAAATTCTTATTACAGAATATTGATAATGTGAAATAAATGGGAAATCTATCCATCCATCTTTTTCCGCTTATCCGTTGTTGGGTTGCGGGGGCAGTAGCCTAAGTCCATTCTCGTCCGTTCGCGCTCACAACCAACAGCAACCTCGCTTGCGTACCACACCGGAGATAAGTGGTTGAGGGCAGTATGCAGAGCAAGAGTTGGAAAAGTAATAAAGTATTTTGTGGTAGCAGTAGTAGTAGCGGTAGTAGCAGCAGCAGTAGCAGATTATAACAACGAACAACTAACAAGTAAGAAACATGACAACATTGGATGAAGAGGAGATTATAACATTGCTTTGGTGGCGATCTTGGCAAAGGAAACGTTGCCAGTGCCATCAGAGATGGTATGTTAGACTGTTGAACCAAAGCTGTCGAGAGACTGGAGAGTTCGCCACCCTCGTCTTGCCCATGCGGGTAATCAATGATGAGAAACACCGGAAACACTTGACGATGTGTGGTCAGCTGGTGCTCTAACCTGGACCAGCGCCACTCGTGGTGAAAAGCGAGAACTGCAGGTTGCGTACGCGTTCAGTCTTTTTTGGAGAACGTGCATGTCGACGCGTGAAAGGAATGCAGGATACATGTGTCGGCCATGATGCGCTTGCATACGCGTTCTGAACCTTAAGCAGGGAAACCCAGACTTCCCTCTCCCAGGCCACTTAGTCTTGCTCATCTGGGGGATCCCAAGGCATTCCCAGACCAGCTGAGTGATATAGTCCCTCCAGCGTTTCCTGGGTCTTCCCGGGGTTATCCTCCCAGTGGAACATGCCCAGAAGAGCCCACCAGGGAGGCATCCTGTAGGCATCATCACCAGATGCCCGAGCCATCTCATTTGGCTCCTCTAAATGCGGTGGAGCAGCAGGTGTACTCTGAGGCCCTCTCAGATTACCCATTTCTATGTGAGAACCCAAACACCCTGCAGAGGAATCCTGTATCACTTTGGCCGCTTGTATCCGAGATGTCGTTCTTACAGTCACTACCCAAAGCTTGTGTTTGTCATGGGGTGGCAGGAGCTGTCCATGACCTGCCACTATGATTTAATGTTTACTGAGTTTCTTTTTGTCATGGTATGGTTAGCATGACGGGACGTTTAAGGACACGAGCGCATGGTTCCTTTGTATTCCCCCTCTATACTTGTCTCCCAGTGACTGGCTGGCAATCAGCATTGCCAAGATAAAAAACAGGTGAAGCTTATCAGGAGGAGGCGGGACCAGGCGTGCAATCCCTGTTTCAGGGAGATCACCCAGGAATGACCGCATTCACCTCCACCATTCCACCTGAGGAAAAAAGAGCATGGGAAAAAGCTTTTGCCACCTGCAGACAAATAGAGGAAGAGTCTCCCCCTGATGGGAAGTTGGGTGTGAATAGGCTGTCCAGACAAGACACTGTTGAGGCACCACAGTGAGATGATCCTCTGGGTTCAGGTAATACAAAGCTCCAAAACCACCAACCCCTGCATTCTGGTTTGAGTGCATAAGTGACGAGGAGTAATGGCATGTGGCTAGGACACTGGCTGTGATTAAGAAGGGAAAAGTCCCTATTTGCATTAAAAATGTTAACCCATTGTCAAGGTTGACATTCCCCCCCAGTTTTCAGTTTCTGTTTTGCCCCGCCTGTGTCCCATCTGCCCTGATTGTGTCTGCACCTATGTCTCGTTATCCCCTGTGTATATCTGGTCTTGTCATTCCTTTGTTCCCTGTCGGACCGTACCGTTTGTTCCCTCCTTGTGCTCCAAGTTTTGATCCCTGTTACGTTGAGTTTTTTGATCCTGCTCTGCAGCATTTTAGTTTGGCTTTTTGTTTTTTTACCTTGGTGGAATAAATCCTTTTGTTTTTGAGAACTCCTGCCTCCGGCCTCCCTCTCTCTCCTGCGTTTGGGTCCAAACCTTACCCCCCAGACGTGACACCCATTCCCTATCTTTGTGCCACCACGCCATCCTTTGGCCTCTGTGTACCAGATTCATGCAAGTGATGTTCATGGGGAAAAAAAAAAACTTGTGCTTCGCATAGACCAACCCGGGATTGTTGAAGTGGATGTCCAGAGTGTTCGCTCTGCGAGGTGAAGGGCTGACTGAAGAGGAGCAGCAGGAAACCGATCAACTTCTCAATCGATGGAGCAAGGTATTTGCAGCCCATGAAGAGGATTTTGGGTGTACTGATACTGTGCAACACCAGATCCCCACTGGTACTGCCCCACCAAGCAGAGAAAGGTATCGGCCGATTCCACCATCCTTTTTCCCAGGCTGAGAAAGCTTCTCCAATGTATGCTTGATGGTGGAGTGGTTAGCGAGAGCTCAAACCCGTGGGTCGTCCCCATTGTGCTTGCAAAGAAAAAGGATGGCACTTGGAGATTTTGTGTTGACTACCGGAAGTTGAATGCTTCGACACATACTGTAAAGATGTCTTTCCAATCCCGAGGATTGAAGAGTCCCTCATTTGCCTCAAACAGTCCAGGTGGTTTTCCATTTTGGATTTTTTGGATCCACCGCATGCTGTTCGGCTTATGCAACGCTCCAGACTACTACTGATTGTCAGGTTTCTTTCGATAAACTGAAACAAACCCTCATCAGCGCCCCTGTCCTTGCTTATGCAGACTTTTCTAATCCCTTCCACCTTTACACAGATGCAAGTTTGGGTGGTTTAGGAGCAGTCCTGTCGCAGGTGCAGGATGGAAGGGAACGGGCCATTGCCTATGCTAGCAGGAGTCTGCTACCAACAGAAAAGAATGACCAAAACTACAGCTCGTTCAAACTTGAGCTGCTCGCTCTCAAATGGGCAGTCACTGAGATATTCAAAGACTACCTTTGGGAAGCAAAGATTACAGCCTTCACAGACAATAATCCACTGATTCACCTCCACAAAGCCAGTCTTGGTGCCATGGAGCAAAGCTGGATGGCACAGTTGGCCAATATAGATTTTGACATCAAATACCGACCTGGTGCTGCTACTAAAGAGGCAGTTCAAAAGATTTCTTTACTTTCTTCTGTGTTAATTCAAAATATATGTGAGCTGACTTGATCAGATACTCAGTCAGCTTACTCTCCAGCTCTGCTGAAAACATTTGTTTTGTTGTTGTTGTTATTGTGTAAACAACAGTTACCTCTAGCTCCCTGTTGGCATCAATCTCATTTTGGCTGAATCTTTTGCGGTATCTGCTGAGGGTGGTGTATTAACGTCTTGTGCTGTAATCCTGATATTTCTCGTCTGCTTCTTCATATGTCTTGCTGTCTTTACCATAATCTTAGTTGATGTCTCTTTTTCTTTAATATGTTCTGACCATTTTGATCTTCAAATTTCTTACAATAAATTTAAAAAAAGAATGTGAAAAAATAAAAATAACTAACAAAATGAAGAATTATGTGTAAAATACACAAAGTTATATATATCTAATATATTTTCCCCAAAAGTACCATTTAGGGGCCAATTGATACAAGGATCTATCCCTGCCCCAAAAATAATCTGCCAACCTACCCAACCCTCATTAGATTAGGGCAGGATACTGAGCTGAAACATTGTCAGTATTATAACATCAGTTAGCACACCTATTCAAATTTTATATAATAATTAGTAGGTAAGTAGGTAAGGTTTATTTATGGAGCGCTTTTCGCAGATAAAAATCACAAAGTGCTTTACAATAATAGAAATACAAAAGAGAACCTCTTAAAAACAAAGCACCGTAAAACACACATGAAATTAAGCAAAATTATGCAAAATCCTGTCTTTAACAGTTTTACATAATATGTTTTTAATGCCCCTATTCATGAAAGTAGAAAGTATAGAGTGGGGATGATAAATAAATGTATATGTATGATTTTCTTTTTTACTTGGAATGTTAAAAGTTGTATTCACTCAAAACGTCAATCACCCAGTCACTTGGCAATTACGGATTGATCTATTCAAAAGGACAGTCCATTTATTGTTCGAATGTTGTGGCAGCGCTGTTTAGTGACCTTGATGTGATGGAGTTTAACCTACCCTGTAAACCAACCAGACCTGGCCATCCTTAATTGTCAAAGCTTTTTTTTTTTCTTAATTGCAGCATTGAATTTTCAAGTTTATAATTTATTAAAACTATGCTACTGTAGATAACTGGACCTGGTTTGTTTAAGCATGAATAAAAACCTCTGGGTCCTGACAGTGTCGGACCTGCAGTGAGTTTGAGCTGCAGGAACAACAGAACTTAGTAACCAGCTGAGCAACATGTTCTTTAACACGGATGTTCAGTCTTAGTTTCCAATATGCATCCTAAAATAATCTTACATTTACTTGGAAATAATCAGGTCTGCCATTGAATGGTATTTTTCTTCTGTACATTTTAGCAAGACACCTGGGAAGGACGTGGAATGTCGTTTGGCTTCAGATAGCTTCTGATTGGCTCGCAGACTCAAATTATGTAAAGAAGTGTTCACAACATTGAGGCTTACCTTATCACTGAGCACTTTCTGGGTTGATTCATATTTCCTTTAATGAATTCTGTAATGCTGATTCTGAAAGTACAGGGTGAAAGGTAAGATTGAGCATGGTGATGTTTTATGACTGTCATTAATACCAATCTCTGTAAGACAGAACTGGAGCATGGGGTTCATCTGGCCTCATAAAGGATAAAGTCCCTGCGTAGCTACACAGTGGCTTCTGGCATAATGGTGGACCAGGTAGGGACTTAAACACACAGATCAGGGTGGGCATGAGGACTTCCTGACAGGCCCCTGAACCAACCGGCTCACAGTCCTGTATTTCTGATCAGTTTGGATGTAGAATTTAGACAGAAGAGAGGGGAGCAGAAGCAGTCAATCAGCTTCAAAATGAAGAAGAGCAGATGTCAAAACCACATACACAGTCAGAATAACAAATGTCACAGAAGAAGGTTTAGCAAAAGCGAAGTCCAGGAACAAAGCAGGCATCAAACTCCATTGGTAATCAATGATGTCACAGACAAGACAAAAAAACTTGATGTCAAAATAAAGCTGCAAAGCTCCTTATAAGGAACATAAAAAATGTGTCAAAAGCTGACTCAAAGGGAGACACAGACCAGGGGGCTCATGTACAAAAACGTGCATATGCCTCTTTCTAAGCTCATGGTCAGATGGTCAAAAAGTGATTTGAACGTGGAAAGTTGCGGCCCTTCACGAACACATCGAGGCTGGCGTACGCACTTTTCTGAAGTTTTTGTCCGTTGGTGTTGTGCCACACGGTAGCGGGCTGTCCAGTTACCAGAAGGTTATTAATAATTTTATTCACAATTATTAATAATGAATAAGTTGAATATTTATCAAATTGAGTTACCAAAATGATTTAAATTGCAGGGGCACCACCTGGGCCTTAACCAGGAAAATGATAACTTTTAACAGCCGAAATCAGTCTCAGAGATTAGGGATTATTCTGCAGAATAGCAAATATTACTATTATCACTTACAGAATAACAATTGAAGGCGTAGTGTTCGGCACTAGCTCTGTCAAACAGCCGTTGTGACCAAAAATTTGTATGAAACAACACAAACAACTCATTAAAAATCCTTCAGTATTTATTTATACGGGTACTAAAGCAGATTTGAATCAATACCCCAAATAAATCCTGATGGCACACTACGATAAACATAAAACAATTAACTAACAAGAAAACAACAACAATAAAATTAAACTTAAATGCATGGATTGTAAAAGAAATCGAACGCAATAATAAACAGGATATCAACGAACATCTACGGTTTAAAACATCGTGGCTGCACAAAGATGGCTGCAGTGTTTAAAGACGGCAGGACTCTGTGGTATTTTAAAGATGGACGCGCCCTCGCCACGTGCAATCAGACCGGATGGCAAACGCGGGCGTTTCAAACGTGAATAACTGGCAGAAAATGGCGACTACAAAATAATGAACACAATAATGATAACAATGATGATGATGTATGCAGTAATCTCAGTTCTGAACCGCTCTAAGTTATACTGATCACCAGGGCTCATGAGCTCACGCCCCCTCGGATCCGGATCGGGCAGCTGCGGGCTTTGTCGACTGCGGGTCGCGTTGCTGCTGAGTTTTCCCAGTCAGTCTCTCGGTCCCCGTCACTTCCCCTGAAACGAAATGGGACAGCGGCGGGCGCCGCCTACTTCCGGGCCGTGCTTCCGGATCAACGGAGCCTCTCAGCGTTTCTAGGTGCGGCAGGGGGGCCGGTCATTCGTTGCCGTGCGCCCCTGCTCGTCGGTCGCCGACGCGCGGGCGTCCGGGCCCTGGAATGCAGCTCACAGCTGGACGAGACGCCGGCCGTCCGTCCAGGAAAACGTCCCGATTCCTGGTACAACAGGAAGCTCGGAGCGGGGAGGGGGGGGCTTCAGTCGGAGCTTCAAGTCGCAGCGATCCCCCGATCTGATGGCCGGGAGCGCGTGGATGTCGTGGGCTCGGATCTGAGAAACTTAAAGAGGATTCTGCTCCCGTCGTTACGTAACGAAAATGTGATTTACATCGGTTGGCCTCCGATGCGTGAAACCACGCCCACAACTAACTTCGCCGGCCGGAGCTTCCGCCATTTTTCCGTAGTGGTGTATCGCGTCATTCAGGCAGCCAATCAGCACAGAGCCTCATTATCATAGCCCCGCCCACTCAGAATCCTGCATAGATAATGAGGTTAGAGAATGAGAAGATAAAGACATGGATCAGAGGCTGAATTTCTAATTTATTTAGCAAAAACAATCAGCTTGTTTTTAAAACATTAAAAGGCCTGTTTAAAATAGGTATTAGATGCCATAATAGGTCCCCTTTAAAATATCCCATTACTGTGTCTGAACAGACAAACATTAAAACATAATTTGCAGCAAAGAACTGGTTTCCTACAGTTGTCTTTTAAAATAAAACTAACGTTTCACTAAAAGTGTGGTTCCTGCGAATGATGTGACTCAGCAATGTATGAAGAATGTTCATATTGAATGTTTAGGCAACTCTCAGAGTCTGATATGGAGTCAGCTGCAGGAGCTGCAGGATCCAGAAAGTGTTTCTCTGGTGATGGACCGGGACCTAGACCGGTCTCTCCTCCTGCGGCTGCAACACTCCGAGTTACAGCAACTTTGTTCTTTCTCACGTTTGCACCTTGAGTATCAGATTGCGATGCTTCATTTTTGAAATAAACGTTTATGTTGTTCACATTGTTATACCTGTTATACATTGTTGCTTCACTTTTTTGTGCAAGTTCCTTGTTATGATGAGTGGTCTACTTGTGGGAGGAGACGGGGAGGAGTGTTGTGCTCCGGCATATACGCTCGATTCCACGTTGATTGTGATGTTCAAATAAACGTGCGTGGATTTGGGCGCAAGAATTCCACGCATGGATTCACGTTGAAATCCAGGCACTCTTTGGCTGGAAATTTACAGAGAATGGAAGTGACTTGGTGCAGGTAAAAGTAGGATTTTCAAAATAAAATAAGAAACGTGGTGGGAAGTCCATAAAAACTAACCCTTAAGGCAGAGCATTAAATTAAATTCAAATTCAAATTCAAAATTCAAGTTTAATACTTTATTAATCGCCAAAGCAAAATGAATGATTGTATTATTTGTAAATTAAGTATTCCTAAAGAACGTAGATTCAGGATTTCTTTACTTCTTGTAAGTCATCTCTAAGTATAAAGTTGAAGCACAACTTGTTCTAATTAGGAACCCACAATTGAATTACCCACATAAGTCCCATTTAGATATGCAAAAATGTTTTGCTTATATTAACACAAACTTCACTCCTTCACTTCTTACATTCATTGGGATTGGAAGCCAAGCTTCTGCTGGTTCACTTTAAGACCTATTTTAAAATCCCCACGTACAACCACAGATATGGAAGCCAATCTCAGTCCAATAAGCTGGCTAAAAGAATGTGACATACACACTTGTGATTCCTGGCACAGATGCAATTACAATGGCCGCCGTGCAGTGAAAAGATCTTACTCTAAGTGATTACAGTTTTTACATTTAATTGTTTATTCCAAGAGTTTTGTATTACTGAAAAAAAAGTCCTGACATGTTTTAAAGATGGTTTAACAAATTGTGCAGGACTATATGAGACCCACATTATTATACAAAGCACGTAATTAGAAGGACTTTGTTTTTGCTGACCCTAACAGATGTACATGTAGCCAGTACTCAACCACACACACAAGATCTAACAACTGTAACCAGACTGTGTATTGAATTGTAAAAGTTAAATGGTTATGCACAAATAAATTAAAAAGCAAAGTAACATTTTGTAATAAACATTACTGACTCCTCTTGCAGAACATAAAGTACTCTGCACTTTATATTCTGTAGGCCGAGTCACTTTGAGCCCTGTTGGTTAGATTCTTATCCTTTACAAACATTAAAATGAAGCCATCTATGTTATGTTTCAAATTCATTTTGCAGCCTGATAACAGGAACAAACATCCAACTGAAGTCAGAAAGAATTAATTTCAGGTTAGGTCTGGGCAACAAAAAGTTTGATCATCTTTATTATTGTTCATAATGCTATGCAGGAATATTTAACTTTTTAACCAAATCTTCCAGCTACTCAGGTTTTTTTTTTCCAGCCACTTTTACAGGCATTAAATGAAATGAAATTAGATTAAATTCAGTTTAGTTCAATTCAGTTCATTTAAATTCAGTGCAATAATTCTCTGAGATTTGACTATTGTGTATTTTCATTAATAAAAAACAACAAAAAGCACCAAATGATCATTCAAATGATTATTCAGAAGTCGAGCCCTTATGTAATGTGTAATAATTAAGTAGTGTTATAGCTAGGGTTGGGAGTTGTTAAGAATTTAGCAATTCTGGTTCCATTATCGATATCGATTATCGATTCGGTTACATATATCGGTTTTCTTATCGACTCTCATCTATATATATTAGTGGTGTAACGGTATTTGTATTCGTCCCGTCCCGTCACGGTACGGGGGTCACGGTTCGGTGCACGCAGTCATACGGCGAATACGTCTGACTGAGTTAAAAAAAAAAAAAAAAAAAAAAAAAAAATCAATCATCGTTTTTTTTTCCCCTTATAAATATCAACAGTCACGTTCCATTACAGACCTAAATGTGTGCTAGTCTGTGCATATCAATAAATATATGTGCAATTCATATATCATCATAAATTGTAGGCTATAATAACGATAAAATGTTCTAATTCTTAATTTACAACTGTCCTGAACGCATCAGGGGCCGTGTGCCAACGCGGATTGGCTGTAAAGCCTGATTTATGGTTCTGCGTTAAATCGACGCAGAGCATACGCCGTAGGGTACGGCGCAGTCTACGGCGAGGTAATGTGGCGACGCGCAACCTTCGCCGTAGGCGCTGCGTTGGTGTAACGCGGTACCATAAATCAGCCTTAACAGTCACAGTGAAGGAGATTAGCGCTAAAGTTCAAAAGAGGACTAAATTTGTACAAAGTTTTGAATGTTACCCCGTTTTCCACGTTACCCGGATTATTTTTGGTTATGGAAGAGTCAACTACCGTTGGTGAGTCAGTGTAACCTTCATAAATAATTTATTTATCAGTTTCTTGACCAGCTGCCTATTTTAATGAGCTTGTGTTGTTGTCAACAAGACCGCCGAGTCTATTCTCTGTTATAGAGCTCAGAAATGATGTTATAGACCGCCGTGTCTATCTATCTAGATAGATTGTGTAATTTAGACCAGTTATGTTTTTTTTGTGTGTCGTGTGATTGACAGCTGTCAGGCGCGTGTGTGTGTGTGTGTGTGTGTGTGGCTCACTAAAAGTGAGAATAAATGTAGTTTGATGGGTAGGATGAGGTGTTGTTGAACGTTAAAATGAGTATCATAAGGCCCATGGAGAATGCTGCGCCCCCAGACGGCTCTGCCCATATGCAGCAGTAGAGGAGCCCGGGTTCAAGTATTTATTAAAAGTGCTCGAGCCTCGTTACAATGTCCCATCCCGCACTCACATAAACCAGTCCGTGGTAAAATTAAAAACACTTATGCACAAGTTAAATGTTTTATTCTATTTATTTTACACTTTAATAAGAGATGCTTTTTAGTTTTGTAGCCAATTGAACAAACTTTAACTTTCAAATGCTATGATCAAAATAAAGGAAGAAAAAACTTGTCTTATACATTTGGGACTTTTTGTATTTTTTTTACCGTTGTACCGAACCCGTACCGAACCGTGACCCATAAACCGAGGTACGTACCGAACCGTGACTTGTGTGTACCGTGACACCCCTAATATATATACAGTACAAATAAAGTACAAATGACTTTGGGTGCGTTAACAGTTCAAATTTTAACTTTAATTAAAAAGTATGTACCAATATTTTGCACTCAACTTCATCAACTAAATCAAGTAAATCAAATCTGGCTTAAAGGGGACATATTATGAAAAACAAGTTTTTTCTTGTTTTAACATATATAAAGTGGTCTCCCCTACCCTGCCAGCACAGGGGAGACAAAATCCCATGAATTTCTGTAAGGTCTTAGACCCCCACCTTACAGAATCCCCCAGTGTCACGTGATTTTTTTTGAGCCGATTACAATCTGCGCCTAGGGTGACGTCACCCGAGGTGCAGAGGTTCGGCCTCCGCTGCTGAAACCACGCCCACAACCAGCTCTCTCCGCCGGCTGGAGCTCCACCATTGTTCAGCAGCGGTGGCTGTTTGAACAGCGAGGGAGAGTAGAAATGAGATTTTGCATCGACATTTACCCTCATTAAAGGATCAGTTCCCACAGCACGAACTGCACACGAGTCAGCGGTAAGTTCCTTTTTTTTATGTTATTTATATTTGTATGATCTTTGCATAAGTATTTAGCTTAGCTCCGGAGCCGCGGCGCCGCATACGGAGCTGCGGGGGCTGCTCACGGACCGGACCGCCGAGGTGCCCCGGGCTCGGGGCTCTATTAGTACCGTAATACATTTTTCTTCTGTGGTTTCAGATCTTTCAAGCACCTGGAGCTGTTCACATTCAGAAGACGCGCGGTCCTTCCTTGAGCCAGCAATAGTGCATACATTTTATTTATATATTTTAACAATAAAGTTGCCATTTGTGAAAATTCAGTGTTGTGATTTCTTTACAGTTAACATGATTCATTTGTCTTGTAACATAAGAAGTGAAATGATGAGGAATTGGAGTAAATAACCGTTGGTGTACGTTAGTGTGAAGACGAGGTGACTAAAGGCTGATTTATGGTTCTGCGTTACACCAACGCAGAGCCTACGGCGTAGGGTACGCGTCGATTTAACGCAGAACCGTAGACACGCTTTGCTACGCAGCAGCTGCACTTCTCCCCGGAGACGCTTTGTCTCCTCCCCTGCTACACGTCATTCAAGCAGCCAATCAGCGCAGAGCCTCATTATCATAGCCCCCCCCCGCCCTGAAAATGAAGCACAGAAAAAGGCTTTAGGAGCGGAAAAAATAAAAACATGGCACAGAGACTGAATTTCTGATTTATGTAGAAAAAACAAGCTTTAGATTGTTTTTAAGACATTCAAGGCCTGTTTAAAATATACATTAAATGCCATAATATGTCCCCTTTAAGCTGAAAGACAGGAACCTTTTCAAATGAACATTGTGACATAACCACAAATCGCAATGATCACATTTTACTTTAGATCTGCAGATATGTCGGCGGGGGTTCGGCTGAAGGAGTTGTGAGCAAAACTAACTCTGTTTGATGTGCAGTGGGCGTGTTCCTGAGGGCTTGTAGCACCCTATAATGTAATAATATCCTGAAAATGTAAAAAAATTTGCACTCAACTCATTCGAAAATTTAATAAAATCCAATAATGTGATAACTTCACCAATAATGTAATAAAATATCCTGACTAATATTGTAGTAACATTTTTACCGATAATGTAATACCTTATTATGTTATTGGGAATTTATTACATTTTTAGGTGGGTCTTTTTTTCTCAAAAGTGATAATGTAATACTTGACAGATAATGTAATATATATTACAGTATATGTTCATTTTCAGTCCAGTTCTACATTTTGTGTTTTAAGAATCTAAGAATGTTTTATACGCTGGATTTGAAACACCAGAATGTAATATATATTACAGTATATGTTCATTTTCAGTCCAGTTCTACATTTTGTGTTTTAAGAATCTAAGAATGTTTTATACGCTGGATTTGAAACACCAGAATGACTATTGGGTTAAATTGCAGACTTGGAGTACCATGTAATAAATTCCCAATAATGTAATAAGGTATTACATTATCGGTAAAAACGTTATTACAATATCCGTCAGGATGTTTTATTACATTATTGGTGAAGTTATTACATTATTGGGTTTTATTACATTTTAGATTGAGTTAAGTGCAAATTTTATTACATTTTCAGGCGTTATTACATCTTCCCGAAATTATTACATTATAGGAAATTATTACATTATAGGGTGCTACAGGCCTTTCTGGGTGACATGGCTGCGCTCTGTACGAAGGAAAATGGGCTTCAAAATGGGCCTTCAGTCACGTGACCGAATGCTTCCATTGTTATATAAAGTGGACGGTTGCACCTGGCCATGGTGCTGTCCTTTTACTGACATATGACCAAACTTTGGAGCGTTTCTGCATCCACGCCATGTTGGAAACATTCCGGGCCAAAATACGAAGCATGTACATGACGTCATCACACAAATGCTTCAGACATTGGCAGAACCTATAAACAAAATCGTTAGGCAGGCGAGTTAACGGTTCCACAAAATCAAACTATTGGGAGCCGGTTCTCTTCAAGAACCGGTTCTCGATTCCCATCACACAAGAACATCGTATTGATGAGGCCAAAAACAGCTGGAGATTAAGTTGTATTCATTCTAAGGCATACCGCCGTAGTCGTGCAGCTTGATGAAATACTTGGACTTAGAACGACTGAAGAGACAGGTGACAAGAGCAGCCAGTCAGCTTCAGAAGGAAGAAGACGCTGGATGTTCTTAAACGTCCCATTTAGCACACATCGGTCTGAATATTGGTTTGCATTCATTTAATAGTATTTAACGTTCTGTCTCAACGGTCCCATTTTCTCCCTCTTGCCATGTTACAACGGTGTAGACGTAAATGATTTTGTGTCTGAAAGAAGCATAAGAGATTAAAACAGAATAGCAGTGAAGGAAAGAGTCCGAGCACAGACCTTTGCAACCAGCAGCTGTGACAAATATGTATAAAATAAACACAAGACAACTTCTCTCATTAGAATTAATCAGAATGTATTAACACAAGTGTCAAAAGAAAGTGAAAAAACACTTGGGATAAATTCTGATGCCCAAACTACACATAAACAACAACTAACTAAACATTAACACAAACTTCAGATTATATGTGTGTGTGTGTGTGTGTGTGTGTGTGTGTGTGTGTGTGTGTGTGTGTGTGTGTGTGTGTGTGTGTGTGTGTGTGTGTGTGTGTCACGATGGCTGTTCATACACGTGGTGAGGCAAAAACAAAGATGGCTGACAAAGTCAGGCGGACGAGATTTCGTCTCAACCAGTGAAAAACAAACTCGGAGGCTTTATGACCAAGATAAGATTGTGTGTGTGTGTGGGGGGGGGGGGGGGTTAGTAGGAGAGGATGAGAGGAGAAAAGTAAAACCGAAGACACTAGAATACGCTTACTCAGGCTCGATAATGGAGAAGGTCGGCCCGTAGCTAGTAGCTCTTCATGCTGTGGCTGACTTCATAGCTCACAGAGAACTCCATGGGACCGTGGACAGGTCTGAGGTAGAGGAGATCTCGGGAGCAAGAGAGGAGGAAAAGAAAAAGAAAAGAGAGTGAGAAAGGGGGGAGCCTGCTCTTTATAGCTGGGTCCAGGCTGCCATGAATCGGCAACGGCCCCTCCTGCGTTTCGGGGGCCATACCCAATGAGGGGGCTATTCCTTATCAGTATTGTGCTAGTTACTGAAAAATAGTAACTAGTTACCGTTACTAGTTACTTCATTAAAAAAGTTAGTAACTCAGTTACTTAGACCAAAAAGTAATGCGTTACTATGAAAAGTAACTATTTAGTTACTTTAAATAAAAACATTATTTTAAATGCTCCCATTAATCCCCTCTAGCCTTCATTTCAGCAGGTACTGTATGGATTTACATTGTGCATCGTGTTCTGCATTCTGATTGGCTAAACAGTCTCCCCGCTTCTTCACTTCCTGTATCAATAACGTTGGTTGCTTAGCAACAAGCTGAGAACGACCAATGAGCTTCAGCAGCAGCTCAAGAACTGGAACTTTGATGAATCGTTCATTACAGTCTCAGATATAATCTATGGTGGCATGTCGGTTTATAAGAATCTTTTTGCCCAGAAGAAAAAAGAGCGACAAAACGACCCATAACTATTTAATTCTCTGGAAAAAACACTCCTGCACCGCGGCTTTAGGAGAAAAAGACGTTACAGAGTCAGGATGCAGCGGCTCAGAAGAGCAGTGGAATACGTGCGAGGCGGTGCTGATCTCTACAATTTGAAGCCGTCTATAATAATTGTAAAAAGAATTTATCTAAAGAAACTTATCACGGGTTCTTTTTGGAACGTAACCCTTGCGAAAAACCAGGGATTACTGTAATGACAATATCTCCACGTTGAAAAACTCGCCTTTTCTTGGCTCATGACCGTCATGTTTTTGAATAAACACACTATGTTTCCTCTGGTCTCCACGTGTGGGGAAAAAAGCTTCACTGTAGCTGCAGAAATAACGGAGTAACGCACCGTTTGGTAACGGCAATTACGTTATTGAATTTAAAAAGTAATGCGTTTGAGTATTAACAGCGTTACTGTAACGCGTTACTAAATAACGCGTTAGTCCCAACACTGTTCCTTATCACCGAAGGGCCGTAAATGCAAAGCCTGCTGGGGCTTTGAGTCATTATGGAGGTTCCTTTGTTTCCAACCATGCGGTCGGCTGAAAGATATCAAGGCTGGTCTCAGTTAGGCCTCAGAACTGAAATCAAGTCTTTCCATGTTCAACACAGCACTGTGGCCCAACAACATGGTCGTGGTTTAATGGTTGATAACAAAAATAGATAAATAGATACAAATTCTCCTAGGTTCTCTAACAGCTGCTATTTAAGAGAAGGGGTAATTTTAAATAAAATTCTTTTAACCTTAAGTTTTTTTTTAGTTTTCTTTTAAATTCTTTATTTAAATCTTTAAATACAATGAAAAATTAAGAACAAGGGTAAAATAGAAATACAGATATTCCAACTCCATATTGAAAAGAAATAAACAAAAGAATATATAAAGGACAAGACAGTTGAATGTAAATTAAAAGGATAAATAAAAATAAAAACAACATAATGTGCGAGAGTAGGTTTCATGTAAACAAATTGAGCGATTTACAGATGCCGATGGTCTTTTGTGCCTTTGTGTTTTTTGATGAGTAAATTGTCCTTCTATATTGATCAAGTTCTTTTTTGAGTACAAGGAGTTCAGGCTTTCTGTGGATGAATTTGCACTTGTGTATGTGAAATTTAGCTAAAAATAAAGACAGATTAATTAAAAAAAAGCGACCCTATCTTTGTAATTAAAATTATGAAAACCAAAAATAACATTCTTAAAATAAAGATGAAAATCAGAAAAGACAGAATCAACAATATACTTGTGGAAGTCCCTCCAGAATTTATAAGTGAATTCACATGACCAGAATAAGTGAGAATATGTCTCAGGATGCCCTTGGCAAAAAGAACAATTAACATCTATATCCTTCTTTTAACCTTAAGTAAAAGCCTTGAATGCCAGATATTTCAGACGTTTTCCACCACAAAGACAAGAGGACAAACAGGAATGTGTTTCTTTTCTGCGTGACAAAGGGACTGGAACGCAAAGCTTCTCCAGTTCAGGGGCAAATACGCCATCAACATCACAGTTAATTGACTGATTTTCTTGAGTTTACACCTCACACAGATTCACAGATTAACTGGATAAATACAGCTCCTCAAATGAAAGACACAACTGATGAAGCCTTTGACCACTGCTTTCCAACAACTGATCCTCTTCCTTGGCCAGACCCGCCCAGGGACGGCCCTGGCTAGCTATGAAGTCCCCCAGATCCGGAGCTCCATAATTATTTCCTGGAAAAATAAGATCTCTTATATTTTACTCACTCAGTCATCTTCTTCTGCTTATCCGTTCCCGGGTCGCAGGGGCAACAGCCTCAGCAGAGATGCCCAGACTTCCTTCACCCCAGACACTTCCTCCAGCTCTTCCGAGGGGAGTCCGAGGCGTTCCCAGGCC